>NW_009698302.1:31345-31735 GCF_000703405.1 Apaloderma vittatum
CCCAGCCAGCCATCCAGGTCTGGTTGAAGCAGTGAAGGTTGAGGGCAATGTTGGCTGCAGCGACCATGAGATGGTAGAGGTCAGGATCTTGTGCGGTAGGAACAGAATACCAAACAGGATTGCAACTCTGGACTTCAGCAGGGCCAACTTTGGCCTTTTCAAGCAATGGCTAGGGGAAACCCCATGGGACAGGATACTAGAAGGTAGAGGTACCCAGGAGAGTTGGTCAGGATTCAAGGACCTCTTTTTCTGTGCTCAAGATCAGTGCATCCCAATAGGTAGGAAATCAAGAAGGAGAGCCATGAGACCTGCATGGTTAACCAGAGGACTGCCGGGCAAACTCCAGTGGAAGAAGAAATTATATAAATCATGGAAGGAGAGGCTGGCCAC
>NW_009698303.1:0-17733 GCF_000703405.1 Apaloderma vittatum
CTCCCGCCCTCCCTCTCCCCCCTCCATCTCTTCCTTTCTTTATCCTTATTGAACCCTAGTGTCCTCAGGCAAAAATGTTCCAAACTGAAACAGGATGGACCATCACAGGCAAACATTTTTATTTATGTGTACCTCCCTGTACTGAGATGACAGAAAATGTTCTGTGGATGTATTCTTAGGCTAAATTGGTCTCAGTGAGCACAAACAGTGTTCAAAGAACTACCTTGCCTAAGTTCATTATTGTAGTATCTTCCAAACACGAGGAAGAAAGGTCACGCCTGTTGAAGTCTAACATTGCTTTATGTTGACAGCCATAGACCATATCCAAGAGTAATTAACACAACAAAAAAAGAATCACAGAATCATAGAATCTTTTCAGAGGAAGGAACCTTTAAAGGTCATCTGATCCATTCCCCCTGCAGTGAGTAGGGACTTCTTTAATTAGATCGGACTGCTCAGAGCCTCATCAAGACTGATCTTGATGAGCCTCCCCAGAGACGGGGCTTTCGACCACCTCTTGCAGTGTTTCATCAAATGCATAACAGGATATAACACGCCCTAAGAAGCATCTGTTTCTTATACTGACTGTTTGGGCAGCAGCATAAAACCTACAGCCATGATCACTTCTGTCCCACAAGATGTCTTGCTTTACTGTCTCGACAGGTATTTGATTGCTTTCACATCACCCAATGCACCCACAGATGTGCATGCTAGAGTGACTGCTTAACAGAAAATGAACTTCTATATTTCTTTTGGTAGCTTGATATTTTATGGTCTTCTCCGGTTTATGCCGGTGAACTGAAGCAGAACAGCCTGAATTAAACATAGACAGTCTAGGAAATGTGCCAGCTAATAAACTATAAGGTAAACTGGGTATCCCACCTGCTTGCAGGTATTTCTTGTTTTGTGGGAGAAGAGCAATGCTTTTAGTGTTATTATACTGTTATAAGTCATTTCACTGAATTCTGAAAGCAGAAAATTTCCACGGTGTAATCAATATTGCCACAGATTTCTCCCAGTAGAGTTTAAGTGGAATAGAAGGGTATGAATGGAGGTGCGTACAAGCCAAGAAACTCAGGTTAAATTTCTTGGAATAAACTCAACATACAAGAAATTACATTCCCTGAACTATATTTTTTCCACAATTAATAAAAAAAGAACCTCAAAACATAAAAAAGTTTATTCGTAACAGTTTTGAGGGAGATATGGAGGGAATGTTGCTTACCCACTGCCAGATTTTAAGAAAATGAGAAATGCAAAATCACTGTTTGTTGGAAACTTCACTTTTTTTTCTAGTTATTTCCAGTAGAGAATTTCAGGGTGACCCGAAGGCAGTTAACCCCGACTGCCAAAAGTTATAAGTGAAGATACAAGGAAATTTTAACACCATTGAGAGTGAGCGAGAGTAGGCAATAGAAATCTTGCTGATGGTGAGCAAGCTAACATAAAATATTGTATCTGCAACAAACACTCACTATTTGTTAATGGAAGGAAGCCATCTTAATATTTTCCAGATTATTGATTTCTTAGGTTGGGAGAGCTAAAAATATGCAGCATTTTTTAGCTCTATCATAGTCCTGTGATTGGTCTGTTTTCACATATACTGTGCAAGTTTACAGTGACTTTAGACTGGATTCCTCTGCATGAAAAAGAAAAACAGCCCAAGGCAAAAATCCATAATCAAAAAAAAAAAAAAAGAAGTAACATCACTAGTTTTAGTGAGGTAAGTGAGCCTTGTTGAGTGTTCGTGTGACTTCCTGCACCTGTGAGCTCTTCACTGGGAGTTAAATCTTTCAGCTTTCATAAGGGAACAGTATGGAAAAGTATTCTGGGAGACTGAGAGTGATCAGTGCCTTGGGGAAATAAAAAATAGAATTTGATAGTAAAAGTCACAGAGGTGAAAAGGGCTTCCTGAGGTCAATTATTCCAGGCATGGTCAGTTCCTCTTTTGTCCACATCCACACTTGTGTAGGATGTGCTGTTATTCTTCCCACACTAAGCACTTCCTACCCTTCCCAGCAATCAATTCCTGTGCTTCATCAGTTTTCTTGATGAAAAGATTTTGATATCTTTCATGCTTATCTCCTGTGCTTGAATGTGAAGTCTCTCATTACCTGGGCCATCCCCAGGGACCTGCACTGTGGACTGCTGTCTTTGCCACAAGAAAAGACTTTTACATACCTGAAGACTGTTTTATCAACTCCTTTTATTAAGCCTTGCCACTAACAACATATCTGAGTGCTCTCCTTTACATATTTATTGACTAGGATTTTTGTGAGGTTTTGAACCACAAATTGTGGCAGGTGAGCCTGCAGTACGCTTGTTACAGGCTTTGAAATTTGCTCTTGTGTTTCACCTCTGGAATTTTTGATAGCATAGGCTGGGTATTCAAAGGAATTTGGATTTTTTTTGGTAGCCTTTGGTGACATAAAATGAAAACTTTGGGCCATCAATCCCCAGGCCTCTATCAGACTCTTACTAGACTCTTGGCACCTGTGTCAGGAGCTCATCAAACCAAAGATATGGTCTAAAATGCTGATTGTGATTAGTCCAGAGCATTTCAGAATGATACCTCCCCATTTCAAACCCACTAAGTCTGATATACATGTATATATATATCTATATATATATATCCTGCCTAAAAATGCAACACCTTGAAAGGAAATATTTGTAGACAGCTAAGCTACACTTTCAGAACGCTGCGGGAGGTAATTAAAAAGTTAAAACCAACTACATTAAGGTCTAAGTTCAATTAATTGATCCTTTGTTTACATGAAAGTAAAAGGGGCAGATGTTGTTGGAGAAAAACCATTGGAGAACAAGATGATGTTGCTCTGATGGTTCCTGGGATGATGGTTTGTATTTCCTATTAATCAGACACTCACTTCCAATTGCTTCTTCCTTAATTTTTCTTTGCAACCTGTAGGTATTCAACATACTTTTAATACTTTCACCATGCAGAAAACTCCTCCTCGCCCTTCAGTTTCAATGAGAGGATTTCTCTTCCATTGTGATTTTCAGACACTTCACATTAATATCCCATAATATTTCTCACCGGCAAAATAGTCTCTTAAATCACAATGTGCGTAAGCGACATTTCAACATGACTGCTCTTCATTAACGCAGAGATTTTTCAAACCCTAATTAGGAGCCACAAGAGGAATCCATTCTAGTCCTTTCACGATTTCCCTTCCCTTTCAATTTCCACTATAATTTTTAAACACCTTTCTCTCTGCCTTTTTATCCTACACAATTACGCCAGGTCAGCTTTTCTGGATATCCTTTGCATTTTCAGAGCTTAAAGGGCATGGCGGTATCTATATCATCTTCCATATGGTCAAGAAGCAAAAGGGGTTGAAAGCAGGTCAAGGGATCAGTGTGATGCTTGGATGACAGTGACATTCATCACCACTGATTGGACTTAATCTTGTTTTGTGTCATCATTTATGCAGTCCCCATGAGCTCTTTTCCATGATGTTGAAGCACTTCTCATCTTGGTCATTTCTTCTCATACAAGACATGGAAATTCCAGCAACACAGGTGAGAATTGGAACTGGGAAACCCGTCATTTTCCCCAAGCTTAAACAGAAATGTGCATTGTATCTTACATTAATATGCCGTTAGATATTACGCTGTAATAAATTGCATTACATCCAATCGTGTTGTATGTACTATACTACACTCTTGTGGACTAGTCTACAAAATAGTCGGGTTTTTGGCAATTTTTTTGTAAAGGGTGAGGGCTGGGACGGCCATTAAATGCCAGATTCCCCCTAATAATCCCTCTCCATCCCCACAAGAGAAGTGAAAGGGACTAAAGCAGAGAGATTTAAAGTTCAAAAAAGAAAACTAAAACAATTTTAATAAAACAATAATAGTATAAATAAGGAAATAATGAAAATAATGAAACATATACAAATAAATGAAAATAATGGGAATAATCAAATATATACAAATATATACAAAATCAATACTGAACCCAGCTCAGCCCCTGATAACAATCCCCACTGATGCTGTAGAGAAGGCAGGCACTGGGAAAGCCCCAGGCTCAGCAGCAGACACCAGTGTTGGATATTTGAACTCTGGATTGAGATCAAAGGCAGAAGAACAGAGAGGGTCCTCTTTGGTTGCTGGCCATTGAAGAAAAGAGCTTAAACCCCGTGATCTTTCAGCTTTATACTACAGATGACATACACAGAATGGAATACTTTGTTGGTCAGGTTTGGATCACCTGTCCTATCCGTTCCTTCCCAGAGGTGCAACTTTTCACTTAGAATTGTAAAATTGTTGTGTTGGAAGGGATTTCCTTAAAACCCTTTTGCTTCCTGGCACCCTCAACGTGGGGCTCAAGATTTAACAGCAACTTTGGTTTTTACAGAAGTAAGTATAAACAAGACTCACTCTTCATCTCAGTTCCATGGCAGTAACTATAAACATCAGGTGTTATCACTTCTAGCAGCAAACACCGTCTGTAAAAACATGCTGTTAACTTCAGAAAGTACTTTCTTAGAAGAGAGTCAGCTGAAATGTAAAATCACTGAGCAGCATTAGTTCTGTTTAGCTCAAACCAGGATAATTTCACATTGTGGTGTACCCTTACCTCATCTTACATACCAGACTGTGTTCTGTCCTGGCTGAACTTATTAGCCAGACAGTCCCAATAACCCAATACTAGACAGTCCCAATAACCCAATACTAGAGAGTGTTGTTCATTTATGAGGACAATTCGGACTCACTTGCCTCGCTGCCAGGTTTGGAGAAGGGTACGGAAAGCAAAACTTTGTGATCTGAATTACTTCTGTTGTCCAGGTGAGATGACAACCACAACTACTGTGATGGCTTCCGGCAGGTTTCCAGGGGTTCTGAGAAATTCAGAAGGGCTATTGTGACCACCTGGAAAATTGGTTTTTGTTGTGATGAAAAGAGAAAAAGGGTTAATCTCCATTTTTGGTGTTTCAGGCCAGCAAAACTGTGTAAACTTCACAGTAGTCCCATTGGAAATAGGTAAGCTGCATCTGCTCTTAGCCACAGCAGGAGAAGGATTGCACAACCAAACTGAAGAGATGACAGATGTCCAGGCATGGCTGAAGAGGAGCTGGGGTGTGAGTCAGGGTGACCTGTGAGAAAGACAACATGCTAAAGTGAAGCAGAATTCAGCCTACAGTGTTAAGTGGTTTCTCTTGAGTAACAGGTGGGTCAGTGAACCCACAAATGCCTCTCACTTGCAGTTCAAACCCAGTTTCAGGATGATCTCAATATTGATCTTGGGAAAAAATGGCTTCTTTGGCTTCAGAGAAGTGATATTTCTATGAGAAATGTCTCCTTTCAGGGGATTTGTCTTTTTAAATAAGCAAAATAAAACAGCCCTCCTTCCCTTTCACTCCAATCCCAAACCATCACTTGACAGTTTCCAGTCTTCTACCACAGCCCTCAAATTTTTATGTTTCATGTGAAAAAGGTGCCAGTTCTCAAGAAACCTTGAAGTGCTCTACGTGAAAAATAAAGAAATACTGCAACCATTTTCGGTGCTATCCTGGCACTTCCTGCAAGATCTGCTAAAATAAGACGTATACATTTTCCTTGGTGCTAGTTTTAGGGAATTTTAGTGATGTGGTCATCAAGATCCCAATTCCCCACTCTAGTTTGCTAAACGGTTCTCTGTGTAGCAGCATTGGCTTTTCCAGTGTTGTTACTCACTTGTACCACTGAGAGAAGGTCAAGCCCTTGAGTTTTCTATATCATGGTGGTCCTGGAGTGGCAGGAACTGGAGTCCATCCGTGTGGTCTGCATGGTTGCTAGCAGGTATGTACATTTGTGGGTGCACCTACATGTTCTCCTGCCTGTGATTTCACGTGAGCATGTGCACGTAGGTGATCGTGATGCTTTCACACCAGGTACGCTTCTGTCTGTGTGCAAGGATGAGTGTCTGAATCTGTGTGAACTTGGAAATCTCCCCAAATGCAATTTTAGAAGGTTAGAAATCTAGTGCAGTGTGCATATACGCTGCACTGTGTGTGTATTTGCATGATGGAACACTAAATCATAGAATCATAGAATCATTCTGGTTGGAAAAGACCCTTGGGATCACTGAGTCCATCCATTAACCCTACTCTACAAAGCTCACCCCTAAACCATCTCCCTCAACAACCTTTAAACACACCCAGGGATGGTGACTCAACCACCTCCCTGGGCAGCCTGTGCCCATGTCTGACTACTCTTGCTCTGAAAAAAGTTTTCCTGATGTCCAGTCTTCCACATCGCCTTCCATGGGATTTATGCAAGCCTTGTCAGAGACAGACTTTGTAGAAAATGGTGGGTCCTCTGAATTCAACTTTCTTCCATAAATTCTGTTGAATTAGCAATTGGCGCACAGGAGAAACACAGAACGGGTCGTGATTTGGCGTGCCATAGCGGCGCTCATGTCTTTATAAATACATTCATCACTACTGTGCTCCTCTTCATGGAATTAATGCATTAATCTGCTAAGAGAAGAGGATTTTGCAAAATCTGATGTCGTGGCAATTCAGCATGGCTCTGTATTTATGCTGCATTATATTACAGAACATTTTAACATATGTTAGGGTGTCATTACATTTGTGGCAAATTACAGTTAAGGCTGGTTTTGCTTAACGTGGATGGCTTACCAGGGAGACCTCTCATTGTGCATATGGTGGATTATATCTAAGTCTTCCTTTACATTTAATGCCCTGTAATTAGGTTTACAGTGACTGATTTCACAGATTTTCATTCCCGATCCAAGGGATTTATTCATTTAGAGAGCGGAAAGAACACTGGTTTATTTTCTTGTTGCTTCTAACGCTTGTCAGCTAGATTTCATTTTTTTGCAAGTACACAAAAGAAGGAATGTGCAAATCCAGCTTATGTTTCTGGAGGTTTCCCTATATGAAAACGATTCAAAAATAAAAGGGAAAACAAAGAAAAGATGAATGAATTTTATTTGGAAGGAACACAACTATGCTTCATCCTTTCTTTGCACATAACAAAAAACCCACAAACACCTCCTTCCATAATTCCTTACATTCTTCAGGTGTCGGAAAAATAAAGTAGATTTTTGGATATAGTTGCCAAAAATAAAAGCTGCTCACCTTCTGAGTTTGAAAATTTTCCCTTTGCAAAACCTTTTAAATCCAGTTTTCAGGCTTTCCTATTTTTAATTAAAACTCCAAGAGTTCTGAGAGATATGAACTGTTCACATGAAAACTTTGACTTGGTGCATGTTTTTGATGTCTGTGAATGTTCATTATTTCTTGCAGCAGTGCTTTGGAGTTGTAGGTGAGGCAGGATCCCTCTTGCCCAATATTGTGCAAAAGCAAAATAATTTTCTAAAGAGTTTGGTCAGGTTGTTAGTTCTTGTTTGCAAATAGGGAATGAAATATAGCTTCCTGCTGCACGTATGGTAACACAGGTCCACATTACACTACAAATTTTATGCCACATTGCAAGAGCTACTCACGCACCCTCCCCCACGTGTACATCCTAAATTGAAACAACAGGCAAAGCATCTCTTTGCCTTTTTCTTTCCCCTATCTCATGATGATGAATGTGAAGCTGTGGGCGATGAGAAGCTTTATCCATAGCTTTCTTTTCTATTTTTTTAATCCCTCAGTAAAATAGCAAGTAGATTCAGGAATATAGATTTTCTTCCACTCCCTGCAAACATATTTCTGAATAATCTTGGTGCATGTAATTTCACACAGAAGACAATGACAACCAAATTACTCATTTTTTTTCCACACAGTGAGTGACTCTTGCTCCTTCCACCCTATCTTTCAGCTGTCCAGAATTTATATTTTTAGCTCTTGCAGGGGCTTAACCAACCAATCTGATGATTTGCAAAAAGCTTCTTCTCCTTCTGTAAGCACCGTGATTGAAAAGCCAAGTTACCTATGGAAACAGGCCAGTGTATTAACCATCTCCACCTTCTCCAAATTGGACTTTTGCTCTTTGGAGTGATGTAGAATCATAGAATCCTAGAACAATTCAGGTTGGAAAAGACCCTTGGGATCATCAAGTCCAACCATTGACCCTACACTACAAGGTCACCCCTAAACCATATCACCCAACACCACGTCTAAACGACACTTGAACACATCCAGGGATGGCGACTCAACCACCTCCCTAGGCAGTCTGTTCCAGGGTCTGACCACTCTTCCCGTGAAGAATTTCTTCCTGATGTCCAGCCTAAAGTTGCCCTGTTGCAACTTGCAACCATTCCCCCTGGTTCTGTCCATAATCACCTGTGAGAAGAGACCAGCACCAACCTCTCTGCAATGTCCTTTCAAGTAACTGTAGAGTGTGATGAGATCCCCCTTCAGCCTCCTCTTTGCCACAATGAACAAACCCAGCTGCCTCAATCGCTCCTCATAAAGTCTATATGTAGGTCCAGTGTGCAGATGAGTCACCTTATCCGGGAGTCACTTTTATTGTTAACTTCCTTGGAGGAACTTTAAAACTGCTCAGTTTGAAGAATTTTTTCAAGTTGGCTAGTTAGACTCGAGATGGTGCTGAGACTTATTTCGATACTCCCCAAAGAGACGTGCCCGCTGTGCTTCTGAACAGCAGGAAAATGTTTACCCAGGCCTTACACAAATAACAGGTTTTTATTGCTGTCATTGCTTATAGCATTCTTAAAAATTATAAATGGACTCTAGATTAATTTTTTTAAAAAAAAATAAAATATAAAAGCACAGCATTATAATAATCATAATAAGAAATGGTAAAAACTCTGGTGCAGTATCTGTTTCCTGTAAACACAGGAGAGCTCGTCACTGGGGAAATTGTGGCCTCCAAGTGTTTGTATACTGCAAAAAATAAACCCTTCTTTGTATTTTCATGTCTTCAGGACAACTTGCAAAGGAAATTCTCAGCCTTCACAAATACCCACCCAGCACCGAAATGCAGCCAACTATGGGGAGTGATTCTTGTCATTGTGGAACGGGATCCACAATGAATGAAAGGAAGGGTAATGAATGAAAAGAATGGTACAAGAGAGAACTCCCAAACCCCTGAGAACTCCCAAATCCTCTAATGCATTTCCAGAGAGATTTGGCTTAGATGTCTTTCTCAGACAGATGTATGATCAGACAGGGTCTTCTGCACCTTGAACTCTATGGCCTTTTCATAGTCCTGCTCAAAAGTGGATCACACACCACCCCAAACCCACTGGGTGCTTTGGGAAGCTGTTCCAAAATCTCCTCTGGCTTTGATGCTTAGAAACGTTCACATTTCCAGCCAACATTCATTCGAGATGAGTTTTTAGTTCTTTGTCTTGATGCCAGCTTTATCCTGCAGCTAAAATAACTCTTCCTCCTCCCTGCTGCTTGTCTAGAGGAAGAGTGTGTAGACCAGGCATACTCCTACTCAGCTTTCAGTTCAGGCAAGGCTCTTCTAGTGTTTTCTATTAAAAGTCGCTCTTCTTAGCTTTGACAGTTCTTGCAGGCTTCTCCTGCATGCATTTCATGTTGCACCCACCTTGCCTGTGTGACGGTGAACAGGCTGGTTTGTGACATTCTCAGTAAGCTTTCAGCTTACATAAATGCGAAATCTTTGCTCTCCCTACAAGTCTCCTGACACAGGCACAGTGTCACATTCACCTTTTTCATACCTTCAACACGATTGTGGTCAATATCTGCCCTGTGATAAATTTCTAAATCCCGGTTACTTTTGTATTTTTTTTTTTTTCAATTTGTGAGTCACAGAAGTAAGGCAAGGAAGAATCCAGAGGAATGGCTTAACTTAAAATTTCTTGAATAGATCTGCAAGGTTCAGAAGAGGACCTGCAAAACGACGGCAGGAGAGAAGCCCTCTTCTTCCTCTTACCCTGCTGTACACACTCACTCACATACACGCACAAGCAAATAATTTCATAGGTGGAGGAAAACATAAAACAATGACCACCATACTTAAGTCTAATTTACTTGTCAATAGGTTAGGCCAGTGTCTTTTAGGCTGTACAGGGTTAGGGTTTTGTCTCTTAACACATCTACATCTAACCAGCACACGCTATTTCAGTGAGAAGAGAGGATGTCAAGATCTCACCTGAGACCCGACATCCCACATTACCCACCTACGCTATGTACATGAGCCAGTCCCCAAGTCCTCCCAGGTCCTTGGTTACAGCATAATAAAAACTAATTCCTGCAGTTAATGATCATCTGCCAGCCACCTTCTTTTGCATCGAGGTCACTCTGAGGTGGTCAGTGAAAATATGTGGAAAAAGGATAAAGGGAAGAGTTGCCAAGAGACTGGTTTGTGCCAGGCACTCCAACAGATCCCAGGGCAGTGGGGTAGAGATGTCGTCCCAAGACTTCTGGCTTGGGAGCAGGGAACTGGGACTGTCTGTTCCAAGACCAATTACTCCAGATCATTTGAAGCCTCCTTTTATAATTAGGCAAGCATTTTTACAAAGCTGATTTGGTTGCTGTGTAAGTAAGACTAAGCTAGTTACGGTTTTTTAATGCCACAGGAGGAAAAAGAAGCTTTTCACTCAGAAACGACATTTTCTTTTCATTTTGTCTTTTGCAACTAAGATAAATAAAACAAGTATTGCATTTTGAGACTAAACTTTTTTATTTTGAATTCCCTTCCTCTAGAAATGGTCCTGCAAGAGTTTGTTGTGTTGTTTTGTTTTGTTTTCTCTTCCACCAGACAGTTCAGTTTTTGTGAAAATGAAGGTCATGGGAAAAGAAAAAGGAAAGTCATTTAAGTTTTGTCTTTTATCAGTTGGTCACATCAGATATGACTGTGCAGTTAGTGCTGTTCTGCAGTGCCATCCCTGGGAAGGCTCCAATGCCTCATGAAACTCAAACTTATTGGTTTTACAAGACCATTTCTTCTGGGTCCCATCTAATATGGTTGGTGCTTTCACTTCTCATTAGCTTGAGATTAGGTGAATAATGAACTGTAGACACCAGAATCAAAGTATCAAGACATTTGAAGCTTATAGACAAGTCAAGCAAGACTAATTTTTTAAAAAATAAATTCTTGAATGAAGTTAACTAAAGTCTACTTACTTGGCTCTTTAGGCAAATATCTGTTAATTTTTATCATGTTCTTTAACTAACAAGTGCCTCAGCTTCTTATCAAGTTAAATGAGGATAAATAAGGTCATCACTTCAAATGAGGAGGGAGGGAAGGATGGAAAGGGATACTTTGATCTTCCCAAAATGCACTGAGAATCACAGAGATGAAAATTCTCATTTTATCCATTCTTCAAGAGTTTCCATGATCAGGAAAACCTGTTCTAAGCTCAGGTCTTTGTTCTATATGATTCTTCAGCCACTGAGAATAAACCTCCTGTTGTTGATTATAGTCCAGAGACTCCAACCCTCCATCAAGGTAAAGATGTAGGTATAATCCAGGAAAGAAAGGTAAGTCTGGACATCATTGCTGAGCTGAAACTCAATGATCTCTTACTGTTTCCAATAAAAACTGTGGGCAAAACACACAACTCATTCCTACTTTCCATCTGTTGTCACTATAGGGAGCAGAGAAAGACCAAGTGCTACCCCAAGAAAAGGAGGGAGGAGCTTGGAGGGCAAAGGGAGATGCAGTGAGGGAAGACCTAGAGGGGAAAAGGACATGACCTGACTCAGCCCTCCATGACATCCATTGATCCTAGTTGCATTGCCAGTTCATAAATAAAATTGTGACCAGGAAAATCTTATCCCCATCCCCTCTTCCCAGTTCTCATTCACCCCATTGAAGATGTGTGAGAAATGGGTTTTTTTGACAGCAGTGTTTTCTACTGACTCATTTTATCTCTCCTGGATAGGTCAGAAAATGTAGGACCAAAACAGCTGCCATAGCAGGCAGGAGCTGTGATCTGCCTTCTTTGGAGGCTGTGACAAGTTACACTGGAAGATGAAATGCTGTCCTGAACTGCCAGAGGAATTTTTCTTAGGTACTACAGATTGCTTTAGAGTGTGAAAGCCTAGAAAATATACTTGTTGTATGTGATGATATTGCTTATTGATAAATGTAGTATACCAACAGAAGTATCTATGCTGTCTCATGTGTGATATTTTATTTTATTTTATTTTATTTTTATTTTTTATTCTATTTTATCTTAATGATAACCTGTGGCTAGATGTGTTAATCTTATTTGCTGTTAACTACCGTAAGTTATTTTCTTAACCTAGGAATTCAGTGTCTGGTCTGCCAAATGATCCATCGTCTTTCCATCGTCATTGATGAGAGGGATATACTGAGAGAGAGTAGTTCAACTCACAGTTGTGGGGATCCAGCTTAGTATGAGAGGGCTGCTGGATGTTCTGCATTGGCAAAGGAAATCTATAATATCCATTTTAATATTCACTCTCTTCAGACTAAAGGTACTGCACATAAATGCCCTTTCCTTCTATATTCTGTACACTCATTGCTGCATTTATGTTCAAGAAAAAACATAACAAGAGAAAAAAATTAAAGCAAGCCAAAAGAAAACCAAAATCAGAGAGACTCGGAGTTAAAAATGAACCTACCCTTCATTAGGTACCTCAGTAAGCAGTAAACGAGTATTGGATGCTTCAACTAACACACCTCAGCCCACATAGTGAGCAATCCCCATTTGAAAAATCTTTTATTTTTCCCTACCTCTTATTTGTTTGAAGATACACTCTGGGAGAAGAGATGAAACTCAAAGAAATGTGCTGATATGAATGCTTGGGCTAACGAGGGCCAGAGGCAGGGAGGGTGGATGAGGACTATAACTGCAGATGGACAGCAAGTGAAGCGTGAGTTGAGGAGGAGAGATTATGTTAGCAGCAGGGCCAGGGAGCCAGCAGGGATTACGTCACTTTTCTCGAAAAGTCGAGAGTGAGCAAGAGAACTGGAGAAGAAGAAACATCTATCCCAGCTCCTTCCGATTCAAGCATGGTGGTCCCAGGAAGAGCAAGAAAGTTCCTACTGTCTTGATGGTGTTCCCTCATGTTTGTGACTGCCATGTAAACCTTTTAAAGCTCATGTAAGACAGTATAAGGAAGCTGACAAAATTATCCGTATTAGCTTATCTAACTTGTTCTGGGAAGGACATCCCTCAGGAACAGAGGTCCAAATCTCCATATAGCCCCACCAAGTACCTCCAGTAGATGATGGTGGTGGGAAGACATGATCACAAAGACATCGTTCCTACTTGTGTTCCTCCAGCCTGGATACAAAGCAAAAATTAGTGGATAAAATAGCATCTGGGATGACTGGATGTACTAGCACTGGCGGTACCTGGAGGAGTGGATTCGCCTTGCAGACTTCGTGGTCAGATTGGCTGTGTCAGCAAGAGGCATCTGCCCTATGGAGGTGAATGTTATGAGCTGAGGAGCACGTTTCTTCAAGGGATGCTTTTCAGTGTACAAGAACACGCAGAAAAACTGCTCCTTGTGCAGTACTCCAGTAAGGGTTCTCTCTGACCCTGTGATGATTCTTCGGGGACCAAGGGACTGACCCTTATACAGTGAGTGATGAATCATGACCCATATGTGAAGTCTCAGTGCAATCAGCTCATGAACTTTACAACCCCTCCCTGGAAGATACTGGGCTCTCAGAAGCCAGTCAGTTTTTTTAGCTCAGGATAGAAAGAAGATGTGGTTTTAATTCTGGGAGTGTTTGTTTGGGTTTTTTTTTGTTCAGGTCCAGGAATATATAAACATATAAGATCTCATAAGTAGCTCTGTTCCAGCCTATGTAGAGCAAATACATGATGCTAAATGGTGTATTCATAGAACCATAGAGTCAGAGAACCATGGAATCATTGAATCATAGAGTCATAGAATGTTTTGGGTTGGAAGGCACCTTTATATTTCGCCTAGTGTAACTCCCTTTTCAGAAAGCAGGGACACCTTCCACTAGATCAGGCTGTTCAACCTTACCTTGAACATTTCCAGGGATGGGGTTTCCACCACCTTTCTGGATAACCTGGTGCAATGTTTCACCACTCTTCCTTAGATTTAATCTAAACCTAGTATTGATCTCTACCTTCATCCTAGAAAAGGACAGAGTGAAATTTATTCAAATGCTCCTACACCTCTGCTTCCATTCCCAAGCTGAAATACCACTGTGCACAGGGCAAGAATATGCTTTGATCAGAAATTGCATAAAGATCTGACTGGCAAAACTCAGCTGCTAATGTATTAGTAAGATAAAATGAAATCTCTGGAAGACTGAAAATCTCTGTAAAGATTGAAAAAGACAATGGATCACCCAGACAGGCTTTAAGGCGAAGGGATTAAATATTCACTGACCTCAGACATAGGGCTGTAGCACTGACTGTAAAGAAATTTGTCCGGGATAGATGAAACAGCAAAGCACAGTGAAGCAAAGCTGGAGTTCTTGATGGCAGACTTTCATCTGAGAGTGAGTAGCATGAAGTTAGGTGAAATGTAGATCAGATCTTTAGGAGCAAAGGAAAGGAGATGAAAGGTGCTTCTGAAATGATGGCAGACAGCATTGTCTGAAAGTCTTGCCTGTGCTTATTTACTATCAAATGAAAAATTAATTAGCTTTGTACCAGATTGACATGATGATATCAGAAATGCATCCTCTAAGGTGAATTTCAGTAAAAAAGGATCCATAAGAGAACAAGATGCTAGGAGAAATGCCCTGGGATCAAACACAGCACCCCTTGCCTCTTGGTCATTAAAACCAATGGTAGGGGTGCGTCATCCAATGCATTGCTGCATTGCAGTTTGTCAGCTGGGCTGTCATGGATTATTGTGTGAGGTTCACCTCAACTGAAACACCTTGAAGATGGTTTAAGCTATTATATTTTACAATATACCTGGGTCTGAATCACAGTGTAAATAGAGTTGGGTACCTGGGCTCAGTCAAATTTAGGCTATTAGACTATGACAAAGTGATCACCATGGAGCACCTGATGACCCACTGTCAAACTAAGCATGAAATTACCTCAGTTGTTTTACTCACTACTGTGAGTCATTTCCAGATGTTGTGTTTTGCCAAAGGTTTTTGCTCAGTCATTTGTAAAGGTGTGTAAATCTTGTAATGGCATTGTGGTTCAGTCAGACCTGAAACGGGCATTGAGCTGAAGTACAACCAGAATAGGTCTGACCTTAGCTTGTTTCACTGGAAGACGTTGGTTCAATGAAGTCAGAATGCTTCTCGTACATTCTTTTGGGTAGGAATCAAAGGTCAGCTGTTCATCACTCCAGTGTCTGAAAAGAGAGGAGGCTTTTGGAGGCCCAAAATTTTCCTGATTGTGTTTCCAGGGGTAATAACCGATCATCTGTGCAGGAGAGCAGAATAGAACTGACAGGACAGAGCGATGTCACGTGCCAAAGATAGCCACAGGTTTGGTCTTCCTTGCTTTTCTGTTTAGTCTGAAATCTTGTAAATTTTCCATTTCTTCTTAAAGCCTGACTTACAGCTTGGAAATACAGAACAAGAAAAAAACTCAGCCAAACAAAAAAGATGGAGAAGCTTCTGCTCCTTTTCTCACAGAGAGCAAATACACAAAACAAGGCTGGGGAAGAGACTGGAGGGAAAGTCCTATGAGAAGAGGCTGAGGGAGCTGGGGGTGTTCAGCCTGGAGAAGAGGAGACTCAGGGGGACCTTCTCACTCTCTACAGCTCCCCAAAGGGAGGGTGCAGGTCGGGCTCTTCTCCTGGGCACCCAGTGACAGGATGAGAGGGCACAGCCTGAAACTGCATCAGGGGAGATTTAGGTTGGGTCTCAGGCAGCCCTTCCTCACAGAGAGGGTGCTCAGGCACTGGGATGCTCTGCCCAGGGAAGTGGTGGAGTCACCGTCCCTGGGGAGGTTTAAGGAGAGGCTGGATGTGGCACTTAGTGCCCTGGTCTGGCTCATGTGGTAGTGCTGGGTCATGGGCTGGACTTGATGGTCTCAGAGGTCGTTTCCAGCCCCAACAACTCTGTGATTCTTGATTCTGTGAGTTGAAGCAAGTTCTTTGATTGAGGATATGATGACAGAGCAGAGGTGAAGCTCTTCACATCTCAGTTCAGAAATGCAAGGTCTGCCATTCTGACCTTGGATTCAAAGCTTATTTGCGGCCAGAAAGCTCTTCCCATAGATGGTTTCCACACTGTAACCGCATCTCCCTTATGAGGAAAGACTGAGGGAGCTGGGTCTCTTTAGTTTGGAGGAGACTAAGAGGTGACCTTATTAGTGTTTATAAATATATAAAGGGGGAGTGTCACGAGGATGAAGCCAGGCCCTTCTCAGTGGCAAACAATGATAGCACATGGGGTTACGGAATCAAGCTGAAACACAAGAGATTCCACTTAAATCTGAGAAGAAACTTCTTCTCAGTGAGGGTGACAGAGCCCTGGCACAGGCTGCCCAGGGAGGTTGTGGAGTCTCCTTCTCTGGAGACGTTCAAAACCCGCCTGGATGCCTTCCTATGTAACATCATCTAGGTGATCCTGCTCTGGCAGAGGGATTGGACTAGATGATCTTTTGAGGTCCCTTCCAATCCCTAGCATACTGTGATACTGTGATCCAAGGCAGCAGCTCTGTATCCTTTCCCAGCACGTTATTTCCTATAGTCAGTGACCATGACCGACAGCATTTTGAGGAGGTACTCTAGGCTTGGGATATAGAACTTGTTTTGAATACTCTAGTCTTAACAAACAAAAGGTAAAGTCAATATTGCTTTCATTTCTTTCCAGATCTTATCATCTGTGGTGGAGGTGGATAACAAACTTCCTGATGATTGATTGAGCCCAGTAGTACCGCAGCCCAATGCTTACCACTTCATTGCCCTGCAGACAGTTGTCTCAATCCTCCCTGCACCATCTATATTTTGGGGATATTATTGCTGTGGTGCAATAAGGATGCAACACACACCTTGCTATTCATTGCTTTTGTAAGGGGAGTAATATTAAGCCTGAAATATTGTTGCTGGTGATGATAAGTAAAATCTCGTTTTATGACCAAAAAATCAGAAACATCCCGAAATATGAGTGTGAGTTGTTCTGACACAACTCATCTCTGGCTATAATTATAGATGAAGGCTGGAATTCAGCTCAGCAGCAGCTGCTGGCTGGCACTGTTATCTCGCTTTATAGATCATGAGCAGTCACTGAGCATATGCATATTCATAAACCATGTGTTGGGAACAGTGATAAGAGGTTCAGAGAGATTCATTCAATAAAATACAGACCATACAATCCCCCAGCCCAAGCGCGTGGGTCTGATCTCCAGTGAAATATTCACGATGGAGGAGTAGAGGGAGAGCTAGAGTGAGATAACTTGGCACATGGAGAACAACGGAGTAAAAGAACAGTTTACTCCACGTCACAAAGTAAATCCCAGAGAGGTAATGGCAGTGCTGCAGTTAAACAGTACCAGTGCTTGTAAATAAATCATAGTTCAAGAAGGACTTATAAAGGCATGAGTAAGCAAAAGAGAGAGGGTTTGGCTCAGTTAATGGAAAAAAGAAGTTCATGGAGCACCTGAAAGGAAGGACCTCACCTGAAAGAAAGGAGCTGATAGAAGCTGGCAATAAATATCTGTGTCTTCATCTCCTATGGAGAAGTAGTTGTACTCACATGGTGGTAGCTGGCCGTACAACCTAGGCACAAGTTCTTTCTCAGGGCTGCTCATCTTGCAGATGAGGCCCCACAGACAGATGCACCTCCCTGAGTCAATACAAATACTTAGCGTAGAGCCATCAAGAAGTCCTTTAATCATTCAAAATCAAGGGGAAAAACAGTCACCCACTTCTAATGAACTTGATTCCTCTGCAG
>NW_009698304.1:0-6649 GCF_000703405.1 Apaloderma vittatum
GATGAAAATAGAATTACACATTTTTGGTTTCATCTGCATCTGAATTACTAGTGCATCACTTAGCACCTCTCTAGTGTCTAGACCATATGGCTTCAATCGACAGCTGATGAAACCAGTAATTGTCCTCTTGCATTAGTCATTGGTTATATTGTTGCTCAGATTCTTGATGGCAGAAGGAGAAACAACCTTCCTATAATGGCCTTGATAATGCATTCTAAAATTGAGTAGAAGCCAAAACCTCCTCTTAGCTGTTATTACAGCTAGCCTAGAGGTAGGAAAACATACGTCAACATGGCTGCTGAAAAATGAACTGCAGTCAAAAATTATTATTCACTTTTGTTGAGAAATAGAATCACATTTATTCATGCAAATGTCTGGGAGAATCTTATGTCAGGTGAACTTATATGAGGAATTCTCACTCTGTCAGCAGAAGAGATATCCATGCCGATCAGCTAATGGCATATATTGCACATTAAGTTATTAACTGTTACCACGAATAACAGAGCTCAGACAGACAAAACTATGAAACGATAATACCTGGGATTTTATAGTCCCTGGCTTGAGAACTTCCTGCACATTTCACAAATGAGGTGAAATGTGGTACCAAGAGCCTGCTGGTATTACCAGAAATAATATAGAACTTCTGCAAATTAACTCTTTGAAAAGTAAGGCATAAAACCTATGAAGTCTAAAGCCACATTCCAGGGCCTCCCTATAAAAATAATACTTCTTGTCAGTGTGAGAACCCATGACTATTGAAATCATGCCCAGCCTCCCATGGGACAGGCCTGACAGGCAGCCAGGACACACGGTGCAGAGGATTCTCCGTCCTCTCTCGGCCTGGCTGGACACGGTGACCGGAAATGATGGCAACAAGCTCCTGCTCGATGCAGCAGGCACGTCTCCTCTGCGACCACCCCAGCTGCCCAGGTGCCCTTGCACAATAGGTGTGAGGATCTGCAAGCAGGGATGAGCAACGTTGAGGACAATGGTTTATCCAGCTTGGAGGTGTCGTCGAGGTTAAGTCGGCCTGCTCCCATAAGTCAGAACTGTTCCCATAAAGAAATAAAGATGAGTCACTGTCATAGGTGACTCCCTTCTGAAGGGAATAGAAGGCCCAATATGCAAACTGGACCCACTTCTTAAAGAAGTCTGCTGACTTCCTGGAGCCTGGGTTAAGATGTGAAGAGAAAACTTCCTACCCCCAGCCCTCAGAATACTGACCACTACTGATTTTTGAGGTAGGCAGCAATGAAGCTGAAGGAAGTCTGAGGATGATCAATGGAGATTCCAGGGCCTTGGGATGACTGGTTAAGGGATCAGGAGCACAAGTAGTGTTTTCCTCAATCCTTCTTGTTACAGGGAATGACAAGGGAAGAAACAGGGAGACCCAGCAGATCAACATCGGGCTCTGAGCCTGGTGCCACAGGCAGAATTTGGTTTTTTTTATCGCAGGTTGGTTTACACAACACCAAGGCTGTTGGCAGCAGACTGGGTACACGTTGCAAGCACAGGAGTCAGCAGAACTCAAAGAGCTTTAAACTGTATTTGAAGGGGAAAAGGGATAAAATGAGGCTTACTAGAGATAATCCTGGGGACAGCAGGACAATATTCAAGGGATGGCATGCTAGTGAGGTCTCTCAGTCTGCTGTCTTGCTGGAGGCAGAACATAGAGGTCCGTGCAGCCACAAAGCCACAAGCATTATTAATGTGTTAGAAACCACAGAAGCACCAGAGAATGGTCACATAGGAATTACGACTTCAGCCCCTCCCCCAAAAGTGGTGGGATCAATGTATTTACACCTATTCATGCAGCATGGGCACCAAATAGGAGGATCTAGAAGCCATTGTGCATCAGAAGAAACAGTGACACAGTTGCCATGATGGAAACACAGTTGTCACAGAGGTAGCCTCCAAAAAAAGACAGGGCTGCTACAAAAAATCAAAATTTATTCTAGCCCAAAAACCACCACACACTCTGACAGACAAAGTATATTACATATTTGGATGCAAGTTGGGAATTATCACTACAAAACTCGATTTAGGAACTTGTGACTATTCCTCTAGAAATATGACAAAAAAAGTGCACACACTCACTCACAAAAAGGGGAGAAACTCTCCCCTACAAGGGTATCCAGCAAAAGAACTACTCACCCACGGAGAGGCAAGGGTTCTCTCACGGATATATCCAGAAGTCTTGCTTACCAGTGGGCGCAGTGGGCGCTTTCGATCCCAGGAAGTTTCCTTGGGCATCCTGATCCAAGCAGAGGTCCTTGACTGCAGATTTGCTGCTCTGAGGATTGACTCAAATTAGCTCTCGGGCGGGGGCCTGTTCATACCTGAGTTGAGGTTGGCTGTCCTCAATTTCTGATTAGCTCAGGAGCCCGTGCCAAAAAGACCCTGTAAACAAAGTCATCAGGCCTCAATGGTCATCCTTGATGGGTCCTTGGAACAGGCCTGTTATCAGAGCTTTTGCAAGGCCTAGTGTGAGGGAGGATGCAACTGCCACAACAGTGGGACTGGAGTGCTGCAATGGGTGGCTATAAACACTTCAGAAGCCATGGGCAAGGAAGGAGAGGCTGTGGGGTAGCCCTGTATGTTAGAGAGTGTTTTGATTATGTAGAGATTAATGATGGTGATGGCAGGGTTGAGTGTTCATGGTTAAGAATTAGGGAGATGCTAAAAAAGGCAGATATCATAGTTGAAGTCTGTTATAGACCACTTGACCACGATGAAGCAGCTGGGGTAACTCTCACGACTGGTAGCACTTGTTCTCATAGGGAACTTCAATTTACCAGATGTCTGCTGGAAATACAACACGCAGTGCCGGATCCCGCAGTTGGGTCACAACAACCCCTGGCAGCACTACAGCTTGGGGAGGGTGGCCTGAAAGCTGCCTGGTGGGAAAGGAACAGGGGGTGTTGGTCAACAGCTGTCTGAATCTGAGCCAGCAGTGTGCCCAGGTGGCCAAGAAAGCCAGCAGCATCCTGGCCTGTATCAGGAATAATGTGGCCAGTAAGGGCAGGGAAGTGATTGAATCCACACATCAAAACCTGTGTTCAGTTTTGGGTACCTCACTACAAGAAAGACATGGAGGTTTGGAGCATGTCCAGACAACAGCAACGAAGCTGTTGAAGGGTCTAGAGAACATGCCTCATGAGGAGCAGTTGAGGAAACTGGAGAAGAGAGACTGAGAGAGCTGAGGAGTCTGGAGAAGAGAAGGCTGACAGGAGACCTTATTGCTCTCTACGACTACCTGAAAGATGGTTGTAATGAGGTGAGGGTTGGTCTGCTCTCCCAGGTAACAAGCAATTGGACAAGAGAAAATGGCCTGAAGATGTGCCAAGGGAGGTTTAGATTGGATATTTGGAAACATTTCTTCACTGAAAGGGTTATCAAGCATTGGAATAGGCTGCTCAGGGAAGTGGTAGAGTCAACATCCCTGGAAGTATTTAAAAGATATATAGATGTGGTGCTTAGGGACATGGTTTAGGGGAGTACTTGACAGTGCTAGGTTAATGGATGGATTTCATGATCTTAAAGGTCTTTTTCTAGCTATAATGATCGTATGTTGTATTTAATGGATTTACTGCAAATGTTCCAAAACTGGTGAGCAGGGTCTATCTAAGCAACTCTAAATTCTATTCCTAAATTACTCATCAATATTAAAGATGTGATTAGACCCTATATGGTAATCAGGTTCCAGTTCCAGTTTACTAATACAGCATCAATTTATTTTAACAAAAATAAACCAATGAAACATGGTGTATTTAAATATTTGTAAACATGAAGCACTTCTAAATAGCTGGTTCTCTTTTATGTGTTAAAACAAAGGACTCAGTTCTACTCAGTTGAACTTAAAGCTTCAATATATTCTTTCTCATAGAAGCCTAAATTCCTCTTTTTTTCCCTTAGAGTAAGTTCCTGATGAGCCTACACCTGTTATACATACACCCTCCCATATGACAAAAGGAGGGTTTCACTGCATTATGAGAGGCACAAACTCACAACAAGACTAACATAAAAATAGATCTGAGTACACGTTATAGCCAAAAAGTAGTTTACTGTTAAACGACTTAACTAAGGCAGACCAGATGAATTGGGCTGACTTCCTCCAACATCTGGAAGCGGAAGTACAAGGAATATGAAATGGAGGGAGGTTAGAGGACCTTTCTTTTAAAATTCCCCCCTTATTTCCCTTTCTCCGTTTAATTTCTTGTATTTAGTAGTTTCAAAATTTCCTCATATGGAGTTTGCAGCCCCATCATTATCATTATAACAGAAACCCATAACACAGATCATAACAGAAAGTCATAACAGAATCTACCCTAGTCTATATGGCTAGCCTATATGGCTGGATTTTTACTGAACCCTTCTTAGTCTATTAAAATTTCAGCTGGCGTAGTTTCATGTCGGTAGGAGCTCCTCATTGCACTAACATACTGAGTAACTCCTGTTCAAAACACTGTGCTCTCTCCTCTGACAAAAAAGGAACGCTGAAGAAATTTTGCAGACTACTTACAGAAAGAAAAATACACATTTTCATAAAAAATGTAGTAGAGTCTTCAGAAATATTCTAAAGAAAACTTCACAGATATTTCTACATGGAAGTTATTTTCAAAAAAGAAAACATTAATATTTGAAAGCATTTCATGACCTTTCTGCTGGGATCACTGAACTTCACCTTCAGATTTCAACAACTTGATTTTTTTCTGTGCAGGAAACTCATGCAAAATCCCATGCTTTGAACAAATACCACTATACCCACGTGATGCCACTACCCTGCAGACAAGATAGAATAGCAGGAAGCTGCTATGGCCTATCTATAGTGAAGCAAACATTGAAACGTGGATGGACTTATGGTTTCCTCTAAAAACTACAACCTCAGCCGCTCAAAGCTGGTCATGAGAACATTCTAACAAACAAATAACAACATTGTGCAGCCAGTTTAACCTGATCATATTTGGCTTTGAAGTCCTTTATTGCTTTAAAGCCGTATAAAAACAACTTATGTCAGTATGCAAAGAAGAATTTTTAAGATGAGTACTCACCAAGTGATCCACTGGTAAATTGCAGGCTTTTTAATGCTGATTACTGCATTAGCAAGATCAAACACTCAGGGGGCTAAGAAAATAGCTCACCCTCCATAGACCTTTCAAAAGTGCATCTCTGGTCAAAATTTCTAAGAAGTTTTTTTTACTAGCAGTAATCTACAGTTATTGATTTTATGACACAGACCTCTTCACTCAAACTGATGTAAGACCAACTGCTACTTTTACATATGTCACAGTTCAAACTAGCCAAATACCCTTTGGAAGTACATTTTAGCAAAAACCGTCTTTCAACACAGGTCTGCAGGTTTCCTTCCATGCCATGAGTACTTCAACATTCAGGAGAAAGATACCAAAATACTAAGTGACTAGATCAACTGTCAGATTGTTACCAAAACTCCAGTCAATGAAGAAATCTCTAACACTCAATTTAGCATCAGAAAGCAGGCGTTTCTTTATCACAGCACTGGATGCATGTGGGATAGTTCCACCTATCATAATGTCCTGGGTTTGAGCTAAAACATGCATACCACATCTGGCATCCGTCCAAGCTTATATCCCCCTGTTACACACATAGACATCAGTTTTTCTGGAAAGACTATACATATTCATTCTATTTCCAGACTAACTATCCTGTATACATAGTTACTATGCATGTGGCCTGGATCTCTGAAAGGCTTCCCTGGAGGTCTTTGGTGGTCTCTGGTTACCCCTTGTGGCTGATGGAGAGGTATCTTTTAGTGAACTTTACATATTTTAGCCCATCTCTCTTCTGTGTGGAGTCCTTCTTAACTGGCATCTGCTAGTCTCTGCTAATCTATGTTTCTCCAGGATATATGCCACAGTTGATAGTCCTTGATGACACAGTTGATAGTCCTTAATTATCAAGGAGCCCATACTCTATTTTGCCTCATCTAGGGTGCCAGCCACAGTTGTAGAAGTTGATATCCTTGCTTGCCTTCCTGCCTGAGGCCCTTTTACACATTTCTGTCCACGGTATGTAAAAAGATGAACAGGTTCCTTGTATTCTGCCAGTCATGTACTGTGTGATACGTGTTTCCTGTTGCTGTCCTGATTTTAACAAGTTTTAGCTAAACCTTTCCACACATGAGTATAAGTAAATTCTCCTGTGCTGCCTTCCTTGAATAGTTTGACAAGATCATACTCCTGATTTGTTATTCTTCCTCTGCTTCTTTGCTCTCCGTTGTTTTCTAAACAGTTTCCAGAAACACTCTTTTGAATGTCTTAGGTAGGAGAAGCACATCAGGTTCTGCAGGCAAGAAGCATTTCTATCTTCTGTCAAATGACATTTTGTAATGGTCTATCACTAGACATCTCCCTGGGGGCCTCAGTGATGCTGCCACCGGTAAGAACTAACCTGATCTGCCCATTATAACACATATTGCGCATAGCTGCGCCAACCAAGTAGGACATGACATCTAATGAGCACTGTCATTTCAGCTTTTACTTTTTAAATGGAGCATGTTCTTCCCTTCTACCTCAAAAGTATCATGGGGAATCACAGGTTGACTTGCATACTTTTTTTAAAAAAGTAACATTTTCATTTATTTGTGTCGTGGTTTGACCCTGGCCGGCAG
>NW_009698305.1:0-24192 GCF_000703405.1 Apaloderma vittatum
GCTGAATAGCTTTATCTCGCTGTTCTGCAATTCAGTAATAAAGCAAATGGGGCTGGGGGCAAGCACTTGGGGGAGTGGAGGGCAGGGTTCCCCTCAGGACACAGTGGGTCCTCTCAGAACGGGGAGGGAAGTTGCCGTGTGTGTTCTTGACGTTGAAGAAGCAGTAAAATAACTGCAAAGTAACAAAAACAATGTATTGCCTCTTCACAGGAACCGTGCACTTGTGCACCAGAGCGATGTAACTGGCCTGAAGCACTGCCCCTCGGGGGCTGTGCAGGTTAGCGCCCAGTGCCCGCTCCCTTCGGCCTCCCGGCTGCTCCCACCTGCTCAAGCTGATAAAGCAACAGACATCTTAAAAATAGCTAATATCCTACCCTTTGACATTTAAACTTCCCTCCTAGTTTCCTCTCTAGGTTGACAGTCCGTTAGCAGTGCTCCCAGACTCACAGGAACTCTCTCCCTGGAACAAAGTAAAGAGTATGGTTTGGTATGAGGTGCTGTCTGACGATACAAGGCTGCTAGCTGTCCCCAAAACTCACAGTTGCATAATTATCTTCCATCTTTTGCCAGTATTTTGCCTTTGTGCTTCTGTTCCCCTCAAGCCACTGTCCCTTTACAGCTGAGAGACAGTTTTCCTCCAGACCCTCCCTCCTGCCTTTGCTGCTGTTTTTCCACCTGTTGTTCCAAGAGAGGCAAAGATATTTTATCATCCATAAGACTGGTTTCTTTTCCTCTTGTCCCCCTGTCCTATTTCACCACTTTCAGTTCCCCAGGGGAGGTGCAGAGCATTGCCCACTCTCCCCTGCGCCCATCTATTTTGCTAGAAGTAAGCAGGAAAGGTATCCAACCCAAACAGGGTTTTCCCCCAGGCAGGCAAGAGCGGAGTGTGACCACTGATGTGTTTCATCTTAAGGCAAAACCAGCTCCAGCAGATTTATGATTAAACTGTAAAAATTGGCAATGCTGGAAGGAATTAGTATCACAGAGGATCTAATAGTCAGAAGAGTTTTGGACTAGTTACTCAGAGAGATAAAGACAAGGAGCCTCACTGAAAGACAAATTGATCCCGGTTGCACAATGCTTTTTCCTGCTGTGAACTGAGAGTAATTTTCAGTGGGCAGTACCTGAAACATGAAGTACATCTGGTTTACCCTGGTGTAACATGAGACTGAACTTTGAATTTTTATGAACACAGAGAAACAGCTGCAGAAGTTAAAACTCACAATAATCCCCCTCAGTAAAGTATTTGGCCCCCCAAAAAAGAGTATATAAACTCACAGGCTTTGTGCATCATTTCTCATATATGCTATTCAGGTCTGTTGTTTCTCGATACACACAGTGCAACAGCACATTCAGCCACATATGTAACATTAGATTTAACAAAAGGATAAAAAATTGCAAGTACTTCAGAAATCTACATCAATCCCACCTGACATAGCAGGTGGCCCTTCAAAGCACCTGCAGTTGATTTGTCATCAGGATAAGCTAGGAGGTCCAAAATGACAAATCAGGGTAGCATCATGTCATGGAATCACATCGAAAGAAAACAGACCTCATCCATGAAAAACTACTTTACTGCCAGTCTTAACGTCCACGGTCACAGTCATACTTTTCGTGCTGTCAGTGAACGCTGCAAAACACATTCTGGGCTGGAGGAGACAGCCTCTGCAGCACAAGCTAATAGGATAACCTTCACTGAAGCTTTGAGTAATCTGAGAGCATGATACAAAACGCTCAAAGTGCCCTCCTTAGTGTTACAATATTAACTACTGCTAGTAAAGCAGTTGCTCCTTGGCTCACCAAAAAAAGTGCATTCTCTAAATGGAAGACTGGGCTTAGAAGAGCAGAAAATGTGTCTGATCTCATTTTGAACAGAGAGAGTGCAGAGAACTTGATTTGTAGCCTGCATCATGCTTTAAGATCCTGCATCATGAAAGCAGTTATACTTTCAGGGCCCAATGCTGGCAATCCTTAATTACACTGAGCCACACTTCATTACTTTAACAAAACCATGGGGCTCAGCAGGTCTGTTGTGTGAAGTATTATTCAGACTGAGAGATGCAGTTTGGCTTCAGTGCTAATCACTTCTATTTCTTCATATAACATGAGAGCTGCTAAATGCTTTTTCAAAGAAGCCAGAAAGAACATTGCATGTCTTTTCCTTTTTCATCTAGGAGAAATGCATCACTGCCCTTCACAGTCATTATCAAAATCGGTATTTAAGCCCTGAGAGTGGCACAGTCATTTTTCTGTTTAGTGTATTTTGGGCTACCTTCAGTTTTGTCTAAGGTAATACCTTGCAGTAGTTGGTTTGTTCTTGCCTTTCCTTCCTTTTTGCATACTGTGCAGTAGAGCCAGTACTGAGTTTTTTACTCAATGCCTTGTTCAAAGGATTTGATTTTTAGGTATTGGGAAAAATCAAAAGAGCAGCTCCAGAGGATAAATTTCCTAGGTCGGAGCTCTGAGAAGTGTTACATAGACCTCCTGAGACAAAAAGTTTTAGGCAGTTTGGAACAGGCTTCATTTGGGCAATTGAGTTTGACATGGCTGTGACTGAACATGATTGAAATCCACTTTAGAGCCCCTAGAACAAAAAGATAAGTGAAATCTACCACTTGAAAATTATTTTTTTCATATCTCTTACTGGCAATACTATGAACTTCTCATTAATAGCAGCTGCAAAACATCCAGGTCGCAGCTACAATTTGCGGTAACAAGCAAAACTTTAACTGGTTACACAAACAACCTGAGACTCTGAGATGTTGTTTCATTTGTCAGTATATTCCTGCCATCATTCTCTTAAAGCACATAGTAAGGACTGTTGCTTCTGGAGCTGGTTACCAGTGCAAGGGTAGCTGTGCTGTATCGGGTTCAGGATGTGAAGTGAGGCAAATTGCTTTCAACTAGCACAGCAAAGTTCAACAGGACTGTAAAGAGGCATTTTTCAAGGCACCCAAAAGGAGTTGGGTATCACACTCCTATCAAAAGACTACCACTGTTTAAGAAATGAACATCTCCTTTGCACTTTGGAGGAGCAGAAAGGAACACTAAATAAACAGTGTCTAAAGGAATGCTGGTCTGCTTGCAAAGTCATCGATGAGAGCTCTCAGCCCTGCCCAGTCATTTGCAAATATTCACAGCCATAGACTTTAAAGTCTTATCTTTATAGTCAGAGGGGGAAAAAAGCCCAGGTCGCTAGGGTTTCTCAAAGAGCATCACTGATGGACAGTTATCCAGCTGCGTTCCAGCTCTGGGGGAAGGTCTCCTGCAGGACTCGCTAAAACGTTCCCGCAGTCATGAGACCAGGCTGTTAATCCTTGTCATCACCTTTGTGACTCACCTTGCAGTTTCACTTGGACAAATTATTTCTCACATCTCCTCGTCAGAAAAGCAAACCACTGCGATGAGTTGTTAGAGCAGAATGGCTGCCGCGTTCCAGCCTGGGCAGATGGATTACAGCAGTGAGTCACCAAATTGAATGTACAGGCACGATAGCTGAGATTTATAAAGAAGCCTAAATCTTATTTATTTAACTGGAGTTAAATATCTAAACTATTTACATTTTGCTAAAATCCCTCAGCGGTGTACCTGTTACCTATAACACTGGTAACTGTATATTATATGTTGCAGGAACTTAGTTTTACGCGATACCAATTGTTGAGCAATAATGCTAACTGCCAGATGATTTGTAGTGCCAACATGGTTAGGAACAGGGGAAGAATCATTGCAAATATAAAATTTTGAATTCGTCTCAGAACAAACAATGACAATGTTCAGATCAAATGTAAGTAAAAGTTGCCTTTTTTTTTTTCATTGCATTGTCCTTAAAAACTACTTCCTCAGGGACTCTGACCCATAAAGCAATCTGGGACAGCGACAACGACTTTTGTTGATGAACATTTTGTATGTTGACAAATCAGAACCATATCCACAGAATCTGTCTTATTGGTTCAACTGAGATATTTGTATAAATAAATAAATTTTTATGAATATTTTATACAAAAATCTGAGTGTGTAACCTGAGCAGTGGCAGAGCGAGATGCAAAATGTCTTCCATGATCAAGACCAGATTGTGTCCTCCTGTGTTTTTAATATCTTCTGTCTTCCCTCTTCAGTACTCTTATCAATTATTTATTAAGCTACGATCACTAAACAGCCTAATGAGCAAGGACGTATGTCAGAAGATACTGACGTAATAACCAAAGAATATATGCAGATGAGAAAAGAGAACAGCTGGCAAAATAAATAAGGATATTAACTGTCTCAGTGTAAAATAACTGATTTTGCCATCAGAATTGAAAATCACAGGTCAGTGACCAAGGGAAACCTTTATAATACAGGTTCTGCTTTCAGTTAAATTACTTCCTTGTTGAATAGCCTCAATTAGATGGCTTCATATTGCTGAATCTGTTTAGATTTTCTTTCTGAAAACACAATTCATCTTACCCAGCTCCTTCTGTATCTGTTTTAGAACACATTTCACCAGTGATTTCAGATCTGCAAAGCTATTTCACATATTCCCTGTGGTGTGTTGATACGCAATTAGCCCAAACCTACTGCACTCAAAGTCAGACATCCTGGAGGTCCTGACCATGAATTTTCTTCAGATGCCCAGTACAGGTGGCTCAACAGCATCCCCTGGTCTTAGTGCTCCTTTGTTAAACAAGGTGACCTCTGAAGGGCTCTCTGAGGCACAGACTTTAGCCTTTTACATTAGACATCCAGGATTCAGAAGTTACTACTCCGTCAGACATACCAAACAGCCCCCAGAACCACCTTGTTCTTCTCAGTGCCAGATGCCATTTGTCCATACAAAACATGAAAATTCTAAAATGGATATAAAATTAATTATCCTTGCGAAATTTGAGCTGAGTACACCCCTTGGTGCTGCAGCCCTGATGACTAGGTAAGGTAACAGGAGTACTACTTAGGAATATTTTTTTAGTTCATTTTTAACTCAGCGAGCAAGATCCCAAACCCACACAGACTACCTATTTAATTGGTAAGAAGGTATAGTTATTACAGCCACATTTGAGATTTTAACACACTTTGACATTAAAACTCAAAAAGATTTCAGTTTATCTAATCCCGAAAGACTCTCAGTGGGAGATGCCAAGTCTTTTTTTTTTTTTTTTTCTGGCAAGGAAACTAAGAATTTAATTATATTTCATCAGAGCAAGATCTGTCATTACACTCTGAAGTTGCATGGTTTCATTACATCACAGATCTAAGTCCCTGTAGCCCACAAACTGCTCCATCATCTCCCTATTTAGTTACAAATTATCTTCACTTACACCAAAAATCTATCATGAATTGGATGAAGACTGTCTCACGGAACTGTTTTGCTATTTTCTCTGCCCCCTTTTCAAGCAGCAAGGGTCTCCTCTTCAGCTCCTCCAGCACCCTGAGTGAAACAAGATGTTTGAATTACTTTTCTAGCCCCAGTTCAGCACTTTTACTAGCAAAACCGCCAGCTGATTTGGTGTAGAAAGAAGAGCACAATCAGATTCATCACTAATTTCAATGCATGCAACCCTGGACCTTGAGGTACAACTTTTCTGAGAAAGATGATGCACAATGTGAAGTGGCATCAGATCTGTCACTGCATATGTGCAAGGAGGGCAGGCAGAGTTATTAAAAAACAAATGGCAGCTCATTTTGACTGAGCAGGCTCTTATTCTCCTGCAGGCCCTCGCACCTCTGATCTGACAAAAAAGTCTTTGAGATCCTTCAGATAATAGCCCGTCTGAGCTGATGGACATGGTAGATATAAAGAAAGTAAAACCAGTTTGTCTTTCAGCATCAACGTGATGCTGAAAGAGGTTTTCCTTGTTTGTTGCTATATGAATGATTAATTTGTTTTATTAACTTGTCATCCCAGGTAAGGAAATGAGATTGAAAGATGATAAGAGCACTGTAAGCCATCAAGCCTGAGAGCCTCCTGCTGATACTGAACATTGGCAGAAGGATGCTGTAGAAACTACTCACCAGAAGGAAACAGAACCCATTCTGTATTGCTCCTTCAATGGCACCATTCCATTCCTTAACCTCCAGAAAGCAAATTGACCCTCTCTGCTGGAGAATAGCAGAGAGCATCTCCGACAGCAGCAATCAAGAGGACGCCTGGTACCCTTACCAGCAGATTAGCTGTTGATTACATGAACATTAACTGCTTCCCAGAACTTCTCTGTGCCCACATTAGAAACTAACAAGATAAAATCCCATGCTACTTGTTTAATACTTAAGAATTTTATTTTTCCAGGTTACAATTACACCTGCCCAAACATATATTTTGGGATTTTTTAAAAATGGAGGGGTGGGTGTAGAAAATTAACACTGAAAAGGGACCGGAAGTAAGGTCAGAACAACCAAAAAGCCAAGGTAGATGTTAACTTGGACAGGACTCTGGGCTAAGTTTATATGATTTATTTCCTTTTCCAGTTGACCACATCTCTCTAAAGCTGTCTTACCAGATTTGCATCTGGAAGGGGAATCTTGAAGACATTACAAACAAAGGCAGAAAGAACATGGAAAAATAACTGACGCCGACATTTGGATGATATTTTCAAACAATGGACTGAGGCAGAGAGGAGAATAAGGTCTGCTGCAAAAGAACACTAAGAAAAAGGTGGCTCGCGGGGGCATGACAGAGGTGCATGAGGAAGGATTGGCTGTAGCTGAGTGAGACTTGAAAGAAGCAGGCAGAACGGGCTAGATCCTCAGCCTGTTTAAATTGGCATCACTTCTTTGACTCAACAGAGCAGTACAATTTACACCAGCTGACGATCTGGCCCGATAGCTGCAAGTTTGAGGATAGACCGTATTCTTCACAAGGCGGTAAACCTTCCCCACCCTAGGAAAACAAGAAGCGTAATCTGGTTCCTGAGCTTGCTGTAGCCAAGTGGAAAAGGTGCCAAACACCTGAATATCCCATATGTGAAGCTCTTTATTTGGGAGAGAGGAAAAGAAAAGACAATAAAAACAATTTTACTGCCAAATAAAAGCGTCCCTGATGCTTTCCTATAGAGAAACAATGACATCCAGTGGTGAGTTACATTAATCACAGGGGCATTACATTAACCCTGTCTCAGGAAATCACAGCTCATACCTGTTCCAGAGAAGAGATCGGTTGCCATACCCATTTCCCATGGGCAGTGCTATTCCAGCCCTTGGTGACTTTAAAATTGTCCTTCCTGCTTTCTTTTCTGATAAACCAACTGCTTCTGCATTTTTCTGTGAGCTGCAGTTCTGAAGCCCTGCTCTAGGTCCTCAAAGTCTAATAAGGGCTTGATAGCTTCTAAAAGAAACATCTCCAGGTGACAGCAATGTTATCTTCATGAGCAACTGAAGGCTTCTCAACAGGGTAGGCAAAACAGAGCTTGCAGAGCAGATTACTGCCTGGCACTGTCCTCCCCATGCTGGTGGTGACTCCCTGCGCCTTGCCCCACCTGGGTCACTGGCTGACAACAGCTCCAAGCTGGAAGATAGAGAGAAAAGTGATTAAGAATACAGCCTCTCAAAAAAAACTACTTCCTACCCTTAGGATAATCTGCTACATGCACAAAATTCTCCTCCCCTTTTTCCCCACCCCTGAAGAGGTCAATACAGATCTCTACTGTAATACCCACAGGCCGCAGGCATCACAAAGCTGCCTGTTCACACTATTTTGGTTTGCCCACCACCCCAGTGATAGATGACCTTTGGTTTATTGCTTTTATTCTGATTCAGCTTGTCTCCCACTGCTACTTCAGGGACTAACCCTTCAACTCTAGTCTAATTCAATCTGATTTGTATTTTCAGGTCATTTTTGGATTTGTACTATATGCTGTCATCTGTGTTTCACATTTTTTTAAAAATCACATTTAATTAACCATACATTCCCTTCCTGTGATTTAAGTCTATCATGCGCTTTCCAAAGAGAACAGAAGGGAGACTTAGAAAATTTATCTGATGCACTCAGCAACAAGTGACTTTATCCAGATCTATCACACCACCACTGGTCTGACAGGTCTGGATGAAGAGCTACTCTCCAGAACTGTGGAGTTTTCATTCTTAAGTTGTCTAGAATCCAATCTCCACATGGTACCCTTAAGATGTGGCACTGGTATACCTGTTGTGTTACTGGAAGGCACCTTGGAAGACAACAAGAATATTTTGTGTATAGGCTTTTGGGATGAAAACACCTACCTGATAGACATTTCACTGGATTCCAAGCAGGATTATGTCATGTAGGTACTTTCAAAAATCCCATCAGACACTCAATGACAATGTTAACTGCCTAAACAGTCCAAAGGCTGCCCCAACTGTTTCTATCAAAGCTACACAAAAACCTGTGCTAGATCAGATACTGAATAAAAGCCTAAAGTGCACCACCAGAATTAAAGCCCTGTTAAGTGAGCTGCTTTAAAAGTATACAATTTGGAACAATTTTCCATGCTAATTTATTTACAACCTTCACAGGCAAGACATACAGAGGAGACAAGGAAGCATACAGAGAACACTTTGCTTAGGGGCACACAGATAAGTCTCAAAATCAACCTAATTTCTGCAAAACTGTGCTATTTGTACCAACTGTTTGTCTACAGCCTTTGGAGATCAGGACTTCTAAATAGCCTAGATAAGTGGACCATGCTAAAATATTTTCCTTGTTTATTTTTTTCTAACTGACCCCTTGCTCTGGTATTAGGGAGCAGCATTTATTTGGAAGTGGAGTAGTTTTCATGGTACCTTTCTTAAACACCTCACTCACATACTCTCCAACCCTTTCTTCTTCCAGGCTAAACAATTCTCACTTTTGCACTCTATCCTCAGATGTAAACCCCACCCAGCCTTCTAACCATCTCATGACATGCTTTTGGTGGACTTCCAAACCAAAGAGGTTTCCAAACTGAACCTCCAAAATGCTTGAGGTTTCCCCATCTCTGTACAGTACTTTCCAAGAGCACACTCCCATTGATTCTGGAGGCAGCCCTGAATCAAAACTAACCATAATGCAGTCAGGAACAAGTCTGGCTGCTTTTTAATGAGGAAATATGCTCTTGGGAAGTATCGTGCAGTGATGGGCAAACCTCAAACACATTGGAGGTTCTGCTTATAAACCTCTTTGATGTAGAAGTCTCACCCAATGGCAAAAAATCAATGATCATGCATGCACAGAAGCGTGCCAGCCGTGACATGAGAGAGCTATTATCACGGTGGGCAGGCAGTGCAGTCCCCACTACACCCCTATGCTGCTGAGTGGAGCAGTCCTAAGTTTTAGCAAGAAAAGAACATTTCATTACCAATAATAAAAGAAAAAACAACCCAGAAGTATGCAATTCAAGTTAACCATCACCCCTCCCCATGCCTTAAACTCCCATTGCAGTCATATCTAGTAGAGCCAGTTCTAACATTGCTCTCAAATCTGCAGCTGCAGACAGCCCCAGCCAAGCCAGGTTCAGATGATAATGGTGCTTTAAGTGCTCATTGTTCCACAGTGACAGAGAAATCAAGCTCTGCTGGGATGCACCACCCGTTTTTTTTATTAATCTAAACTAAAAGGAAGAACAAATTTTGCTTTTGGTGCATGTCATGGTTCTCCCACGAGGACCAGTCCATCTACAGCTCAAAGTTATTATAGCCTCAGCATCAGGTCTGGCTTTTTATTTCAAGCTGCATGCCTTGTACATCAAAGGCCTGTCATGTTAGGTAGGTGGTAACCAATGCTAGAGAAGCAAAGAACTCTGAAACCAAGGTAGAGAGAGAAAACAAAACAAGCACCAGGCGCTCCATGGGTGTGTGCCTGTCCAGCTGTCTGCCTCTTCTCAAAGTCCTGCATGTGAGGACAGAGGTGATCTTCCTTCCCATAGAGACCTTTTTCATTGTGCTGATGAGAATTACAGAACTGGAGCCTTTATGTGCTACAAAAAATATTAGCTTCAGAACTTGACTCTCCTCTTAGCTATTTATTCGTTTGTTACACCAGACAAGTCCACAGGACACCAGGTTCTGCTGATTGGTTTCCCCCAGGCTCCTCATGCCCTTTCTTTTCATCCCTATCCTCTGACAGGTATAAGTAACAGACCCAGCTACCCAGGAGGTTCAACTATTAAAAGCTTCTAAGTAAAGACAAAACTACCTCTTGTTTGTAAGTCCAAGAAAACAAGTTACGGGCTCTGCATGGTGTAATACTACAACTACATTAGAAGAGAGTGGTGACAGGTCAAAAAAGGGTTGTGTACCTGCAGCCTCTGGAAAGGAGGGGAGGGAGTTAGTCCTCAACCTGTTTGAATCATTCCAAGCAAGTGTGAGCAACTGAGTAATATCTTATTTCTAATTTTAATGTTCAAGAGGAACTTTTTGTTTGGCCTGGCTTGGCCAGAGAGCCATTGGCAGTCGCCTATGGCTCAAATGCTAATATGTCAGGAATTCAGGCTGGCATCCTGTGTCGCGGTGCACCGATGGGGATGTGTTGTTTCTCAGTGAACTCTCTCACTTCCCGTCTGCTTCGCTGTCGGCCTCTACAAAAGCCACCAAACAGGAGACTCGCAGGTCATGTGGCTCACTTCCCGGGCACCGTAGGCTCCTGAAAACTTTCGATTGTATATCTCTGTGGCTCCTACTCAGGTGAAACAGAGGTCACAACCAACCAGAAAACTTCTCAAGCATTAGCATTGTTATTTTTTATCTGATATCCTGTGTAATAGGGAGAGCTGCACAAATAGGCTTGAGAAAACAAGACATGAACCAAAGTGAACCTTTTGCTGTAAGGTCTGAAAAGATTCCATTAACTTTTTATTATCAGTAATATGTAACTTTAGATTGTCTGTTCATCTCTGATATCAAGCCAGAGCGGGTGCAGTGCCAAAACATGAAACATGTTTGTAACTCTATGTTATGGTTTTAACCTTCGTTAACTAAATAAGATAACCTTAACTCAGTATCAGCAGTAGCCCTGAGAGTAGTTGTCCAAGACTGGAAGAAATGATGAGGAAAGGAAATTACACCCTCTACTTCAAAGTTTTGAATAAATAGGAAGCTTTCCAGACGCAACCACCTCGTATTTGCCCCAATTAAAAAGTTCACACCACTTCTTGGAGAGAACTCAGACAAGCCTCACTAAACTTGGCCCAGCCTTTTGGTCCACTGAATTTCAGACAAGATAACCCTAAAGTACTTTAGTGAAATGAGACTGAATCAGCCCTGAAATAAGAGATGCAAAACTCTGAATTGACTTTTCCTTTCTTAGCCCTTCTTCCCATTGCTGCCCAAAGTTACTCAAATTGTTTAGTCTGGTATTTCCTAGTACTTTCATGTATTTATTTTAAATAAAATAAAAGAATGGGGTAGCCAATATGAGGCTCCACAGTATTCTCTTGCTAGTTAATCTAAAATTTTCTTTCCTCTCACACTTCAGATCCCATCTCATGTGATTCATTGTGGGTTTCCTCTTCCCACTTAGGGTTTTCATATATTTGAACTCCTTGCCATTTCCTTGCACCCTCACTTAGCCAAACTCTCAACACTTGCTTTCTTTTTAATTATTTCCCAAAAATTTCCCTCACCTGATTATTTTCATGGCTATTTAATCCCCATCAACTCATTCCTATCTTCCATCCAATCGGGACTCACACAACTGAACACAATATCCCAAATCCCATGATACCAGTGCCTGATCTCAACAAAAAGTGTAATTATCTATTTAATGTCTGATTTGCTGTCTCCCTATAACTCATAGGTCATGTCCAATAATACTGCCTCCCAAATCTCTCTGTCTGATGGAGTACTTGCAGTTTCCCTTAGACATATTAGCTACATTTTTCTAAACTGAATCATGCTTGTTTTCTTCTTATTATAGTACTAATCTCTTGAGGCTTCCTTTGTACAAGTGGATGGAAAGAGTTTTTTCCCCTTATTATTGCACAAGAGGGGTTTATGTCTTTGGATGTGTCATAATAAAATGGTTTTGGTAGCAGGAAACCTAATTCCTGTTGTTATTAAACCATAACACGCTTCAGGACAACTTAGTCATTATGGAATAACACTGTCTTGTGAGTACCACGTATACCTTGCAGGAAGTGCTGAAGTAAGAGGAAGTGGGCTAGAGATGGACAAAGAGGAAGGATCTACAGGCTGAGTAAGAAATTAAATTCAGCTACTCTTAGTGAAATAGGAATTTTTAAAAAAGGAAAAAAAAGAAACACAAACTATTAATCACTAACAGCTAAATTTTCCTGTTACTTAAAAAAAATTGAAGTGACCCCCCTTTGTATACTTGAACAACAGCAAAAAGCATGGTAGGAAAAGCTTGATTCTTAATTGTATATGTATTTTTGATTAAATAAAATATAATCCAAACTTTGACTCAGCACTGGGGCAGTGTATGGGGTATTTGATCTACAAAGAGGCTGTTCTCCTCTTGAGTTATGTATAGTCAATGTATTTCATATGTAAAGATAGGCTATGAAGGATTGATAACCAGTCATGGACCATTTTGGAAAGGTATTTTCTTCACGTTCAAAGCTGGCCTTTCTTCACAGACACTAAGTCCTCCTGCCATTTCTAATTACTGCTTATTTCAAGTAAGAGCTCACTGGAGCGGGAACGATTCACTTCTCTTTGGGAGAGGAGGGCAGCTCTCATGCACACAACCAGCCATGGGTTGTCCCAGGCCCTACAATTGTTTGGGAATTAAAATTTTTTCTGAAGTCCAATATATGTGTATATATGCATCACTACATTTCTGTAGTGGCTGATCTACTATACACCTCCATCTGAACTTGCCAAACAATCTTCTTTGACCTAAATAGTCTAAATCAAAAAACAACTTGCATCACAGGAGATGGTCTGCACCTCAGCTTTGCCATTCAGCTGAGAGAACATCGCACTTCAGAGTCATTCTGCTCCTTGCACTGCGCTTCGGGAATGCTCCACCGTTCCTACTGCTCTGGGCAAAGAGTAACTAGGGAGCTAGCTGCAGAGGAGGGGAGCTGGCACACCGAGGGAGGGGGAGCTCAGGGGTACATTGACAGCAGCACTGCCCACTGTCAGCCTGGCAAAATTTAGGCTAGTCCCCACAGCCTGGATAGCTGAGAGGTGTAGAAATGACAGTGAAGGAGGAGCGGGGTAGAGAAGCAAGTAGAAGTAGGAGTGGGAGGAATTAACTGCTCCCAGAAAAGCAGAATGGGTCAGGACCAAACACTTAAGTCAACAAACACAGGGAGGAAACAAAGACGACCAAGACAAAAATCCTCACCTAACAGTTTATAGCAACAAACCCTAGGAGAACTCTCCGAGTTTGCATCCCTTGGAAACGAAGCCATCAATAATGTGATCCTGGAAAAGCATCCCCACTCCAAGTCTTGAACAGTATGGATCCAGGAAATATTAAATCCATCTGCTGCAGAGAAAATGTTTTATCAACAACAAAAAACCCATTTGATTTATTCTCTAGACACTGGGCCCAGACTCAGTCACTAAGCTGTGCTATCTAATGTGGTTAGACAACTTCTAGGGAACTAACCTCTCTTGTTGCCATTACTCACAGTATTTGCTTTTCCCTTATTGCCTTACTCATCTGATTCCTCCCTTCTTATTATGACTCTGGTTGAGTTGATAGGTCATAATTTATACTACAGGCTGAGGCTTTCATGCCTCTGTCGGTAACTCGAGCCAGGGAAGTGAGTTATTCTTGCCTTTGCCCTGTTTCTCCGTCTCATTCCTTCGCTGTCTGGGAGTTTACCTAGACCTAGAACATACAAACTCTATAGCATTACCCATCGGGAGAGAGGCTGGTTAGCTTTCAACCCAGGTATAGTCCAGTCCATGTCTGTGAGTGTCTTTGGACGAGCTTTTTGGACGAGGTATTTAATAGAAGCCTAGAGCGATACAGCACCATTAGTCCTCAATGCTTTCCAAACCATAGGTTTAGCCACTTCATCCTAACAAGCATTAAAACAGAGACATCACTGGAGAAGAGCAGGCACACAATAGGCACTTTCCCTGCAAGATTGCTGTATAGTGGTTTTTTTCTCAGGAATTATGTGCAGCCCAGCTGCAAACACTTCAAAAAAAAAAAAAATCTCACCTACTTTTGATGCTAGTTCTAGGTTGGATCTTCCCTAGGTAGAGAAGGGAGGCCCTACCTCAGCATTTCTATGTTAGAATTTAGAACATTCCCTGCATCTTCCACCATCAAGAGTTCAGCATGTTCATTAGCTGCGCAGCATAATTTAGATCTGGCTGATTCTTACCTAAAGGACGTCAAAAGAAACACGTAAGGGTTCAGTTGGGTAACAGTAAGGGATAATCAGGTGGTCACTTGAGACACATTAAATTTCTTCCCAGGAAGGATTAAAAAGTTGAGCACACCTGCCAATTTTTCAATAACTAAAATCTTAAACCAAACAAAGCCAAAACACCCCCTTCTTCCAAGAGAAACTGAACTGGCCTCAGCAATATGGGCAAATGCAGAGCTGCCCCGTTAAAATACACTTTACCTGCTTCAAAAATGCCCTCGTGATCTTCTGAATCGGAGCAGCGATCCCTAACGTGCTGTTTGACAGCTGCCATGGCCCTGCCAAGGGTGGTTCCTGCTCGGTGGTGAGTGAAGTGATTATTGTCTCCGCAGTCAGCGAGACACTGCAGCGTGGAAACCTGTGAGATGAAAGGTACCATATAAATATACAATATTATTGCTGCTATTACTATTATTTCACTGGCCTTTTGCCTTGCTTTCTGGTTGAGCAAGAGAATATGAGTATTCCTGAATGTCCCCAACCCTGCACTTAGTCAAGCCTCGTCTTTAGCACCGTAGACCTTCAGATATAATTTTTTCCCATCATCTCAGTTCACAAAGCCACAGACCATGTTTCTTTACTTGGTATTAACTTCAAAGTATTTTTCCTTTTAAAATACAAGTCAATGTTATTTGTTAAATGACTGTTTTGAACTTGGATCCAATATTTTTAGTTTTTTAAAAAAAAAAGAAAAAAGTTTTGTTTTGTTTTTTAAACTGGAAGGAATCCAAACTATCCATGGCTTTTATAACCCAACTTCCTTATGAGTCAGGACATTTATTGCCAGAAAAATATTATTTTAACTTTATTAGTGCAATATAGCAGTGACATCTAGAGGCTTTCATCAGCGGCATGATGAGCAAGGGAGAGGCAGGACTTGTGGGAACAGATCCAGCTCAGGGTTTGCTATGCCACTGTGGAGAGTCAGTGGAAGTCAGATGAGCTCTTCTGTGGAGTTTACCAAAATTAGAGCATTCTAATAATACAACAAAAATCAACTCTAAGATAGAAAATTCTAAGAGTGTAACACCAATGGATGATTTCTTCAGCTCACATTTATAACAAGTGAGGCAAAATTCGTGACTTCCGCTGTCCCAGCTGAAATGTCTTATTGTTCAGACTAGGGAGCTCCTTTAGCATGAACTAAAGAAATAATACTTTCAAATTTCTAAATCAACGTTCAGTCTAAGGCAATTTACACACCATGTAGCCTAAATGCCATGGGCACAGCCCAGCTCCTTTTGAAAGAGACAGAATTGTGCCACAGTCTTCCATAAAGCAAGATCATCTTTTCAACGTTATTCTGTTTCAAAGCTGAAGCTCCTTCGCAGGCCTTCAGCCAGGACACATTTGCATGCAGACTTGATTTTACTCTCGGGAATACCAAAAAAGGTCAAAATTGGCCTTTTAGTAACAGGATTGAGGCAGTGCAATTACCAGACTGGCAGAGCCAGGGAATGCTCACAGGGCTCCTGAAGTAAAACTGACACCAGAGTTTAGTCAACGTAACACTTCTAGTGCTGGCACGAAAGTTTATCATCAGCTTTATAGCTGAAAATACTTTTTGTTAACTGGAATTGCATTAATATTACAATCAACTTGTGGGTTCCCTTTCCTCCTCTCTGAGCTTGCCTGCAAAATTTAGCTGGGCACAAGAATTGCCAGATGTTCTTTAAAGACAAAGTCGATTCTGCTTGTCTGACAATGCTCAACTGGCTTGGAGCTTCAGGCTATTAAACATTGCTGTGATTTCAAATTCTACCATAGATCTTACACTTCCTTCTGTTCCTTTGGCTCGAAGTTCTTCATTACTTGGCCAAACTTCCCACACAGAAGGCCCATTTAACAAACAACAAAAAAGGGCTATAACAGAAGAAAAGCTATTAATAATTGTTCTATTTAGTTGTGGACACTCTAGCTACATACAGAAAAGGAGATGAAATATTGGAAAACTTATTTTGTATAAGGATATTAGCCTGTGTCAGCTGGCTGCAGCTCAAAAAACCCACAGAATTGCTCTATACCGGACAGAGATCTTATATGAGCTTTGCTGAGAAAGCCTGTGTTATGCAACCTCTGTGCGCTGCCTGTGCAGGTGTGTGCCTGGGCGTGCGTGTGTTTTATTATGAAAGGATTTACTCTTCCATGTGCAGCAGTGACAGCACCCCAGAGGAAGTCATAGCTGGGAAGTATCTGATATAACATTTGCACCACGTCTGCAGTTTGTTTCAGCATGCCAGCGGTGTTGCTCTGCTCTCCCTCCTCGGGATTATTAGGGGGTTTGTAACATTAAATATAACAACCTTCTTTGAAGCTTAGACTTAAGAACTGAGACGGTTTTTCCATGTTGGCAGTCAAGCTGCAGCCTTCTTCCATGGACGGCAAGCCAAGGAAACAAACGGTCAGCTCCACATCTGCCTAAAGCACCTCCACAGAGTCAACCGACTTCTCCCAGCCTGGATGAAGCTTCCACCCCAGCTTTTGCTTGGTCCCACCTCTGTCACACTCCTACAGCCGGGATGAGGTCAGACCTGGGGGGAAGGGGGGTCCTCCAGTGCTCCTCCAGCAAAGCCCCTCTGGGACAACGCAGCGCCGGGGCCATGGCCAAGGTTCTCTCCAGGATCTGGACTGCTCCTGCCCAGAAGGCAGCATTGCCCATGTGCTGGAAAGTGGTGAGTCAGAGCAGCGGCTTGAGGGAGACTTCAAATACTCCAACAGGTCTGGCAGAAATATTTATACACCTGCATTTTCAAATATTCTCTACTTTCTCACTTTATAAATACACGGGATCCAGTTGAACACTTGGCCTAGCAGAGCCAAGCATGCCCCTTTTTATTTGATGAACCAGCTGTTTTTCTGGCCTGTTCACATAAACATATTTGTGTGTGTTTTGATTTTGCAGTTCATTGGGAAAAAGAAACAGATGACAGGTCGTATGTGCATTTTTGTTATGTATATAAGTACCACATAGAAAATTCCCTTCAGTCCATTTACTTGTTTACTTTGCATGAAGGGAAGCAGCACATAAAACACTCAGAGGAGGCATGGGAGGCAGACTGCTAGTGCTTTTCTAACCAAAGAGATGCAAAATCAGTTCACAGAGGTGAGATGTTGCAGTGGGTCCGGTTACAGATCACCATGGGCTGCGTTATGGTGTGATACAATCCACACACGGGAAAACCGATGTAGCCTGGAGAGTGAGCTCCTGCTCACAGATTGATTCATTTGCTTTTGGCTTCCGTGTGCAAACTGGCACTGGCATTCAAGATTGAGACCAAGCTTCTCAAAGGATCTGAGATAGCCCCTTGAGGCACTAAAACACCACACTCATCAGGCAGTTTGTAGGTGGCTCCAATTATCTTTTTCCGCACAGATAGATGAGTCAAAAAAACCTACCTGCTTATCTCCAGCGTTGCACAGAGACACAGGAGCTAATGCAATATGGCAATCTCAGCCATAAAATTATAACGGGATGTCAAGGAATTTATTGCCAAGTCTGAAAAAGAAAAACATTTCAATATCCTACTATGGCCTCTCTCCAGCCCTATAACCTGCTGAGAACTAGGCTTTTAAATGCTGTACTAGCCAATCCCTCTGAACTTTGACTTCTATTTGGAGGCATTGTTTTTCATTCAGCTATAAATAAGCTGAATTATGGGCCTTTTCAAGGTGGACATGCATCTGGAACATTACATGGAAAACCTCAGGTTAATGCTATGACAGTTCGTCTAGGCAGTAAAAGGTAATTGCATGTAACACTACAAAAGTTGTGCAATCCCCAGCATAAGGAACTTTGCTTCATGCAATTCGCTGGAAGTAGACAAAGGGTGGGATATACTCCTCAGAGGTGCCAGATTTCATCTTCCCATCTTTATTCTCTATACTTACCTTACAAATACATCTATAATTTAACATTTTGCTCTATTTTTGGTTGTCTTTGGGGCCAAACTGGAGAAACTAAAGCACTGTAAAATGGTTCATCCTGGTAAACATACACATTTTGCCAGCTGCTTAAAACAGCCGCAGTGTATTTTCACAGCTATCGGTCCCTTCTATTTCATCAGCATTACCTTATTTTGAGCCACAAATGAAATTTTGAAAGATCTTGGGTTTGCGTGTGTGATTTTATTATATGATTTCACAGCCAAGCCAAAAGGGAGAAGGCAAGTTAACAAAGAAAGCTCATTTCCCCAAAGGAAGACACGTGTACTTGATCATATCAGATGTAACAGCAGCAATGGATGTGCATAAGCCAACATGATAAAGCACTGGAGGAGAATCAGCCGAAAAAGATATCAGTGTGCTCTGAAGTTTTATTTCAGTCTGAAGAAAAATCTAATGCTTTCTGCTTCCTTTGGACTTTTGCTTGACTTTCATTCCCCTGAAAAAGTTTGAAAGCAGCTTTATTTGAAAGCTCCCAAGGAGCTGTGCTGCAGGGACAGGACACTCAAGTATCTGCACTCACATGCTCTTTATGAGGCTCCTCTGGGGAGAGGGGAGATGTGCCCAGTCTTTCTAAATGCCAACCATTCCTTCCAATAAGCAAATACGGACCCCTTCGCTCCTTTCGTCAGCCCGACAGTTGGACTGGCCCCAAAACTAAGTGAGGAGAATAACCTACTCCATCGACAGCTGAGCCAGGTGGCTGGAGAGATGGGAGAGAAACCATTTCCAAGTTGCGTGCCAAGCTCATGTTCTCAGCAGTGGGGCCCTGTTTTGTGCTGGGGAAGAGTTAGGGCTCCGAATTGCGGTGTCATGGGATGCTTTGGGCAGAGAATCGACTGCTGTTGGCTGGAGGTGCTGAGAGACAATGCTGACCTTGCTGTAGCTCTGGAAATAGATCTGCACCTGCTATTAGCATCAGCTTCGCCATCAGAATCCTGTCCAAGGGTGTAAATAACTTATGAACATGAGAGATTTTGAAAACAGACTCCACTCTTCCTCCCAGTCAAGGAAACAACCCAGACAAGTAGTCCAAATCTTTCTGACCACTCAGAAGTCAAGACAGAGCACTACAAGTGTTAGAAAGAAGGCAGTGTAAAACAAATCCCCACGTAATTAACAACTGTCGATGAAAATGTGCAACAAACTAAACTCTGTGAGAACACAGTCAGAGATCCAGGCATAAATTGACTTGAATGCATCTGAGGAACTACCAGGGCAATTAAATAAACTCATATTTGGCAGCTTCTCTGCTCCCTTTCTTACTCTTTGCCTTGTATGAGGGTTCCAGGCTTCTGGTTTGTACCTACTGCCCAGGATCACATTTGCAGTGTTTTTTATTCTGTGAATGAAAGTATAAGAAGGTAATAGAAGATATCATAAGTAAAAATTTTTGAGAACCACTAATAATTTTGAACATTTTTAATCTGAGTATGACTTGAGGTGCTTGAAATTCAATGCCTGGGTTGCAAAGTAGTTCAACAATGCCCTTATATTATCCTTCAGCCACTGTGATTTCCAAAATCGTATGTCATTTTTCAAAATCTTTGTCTACGAGTTTACAACGAGGACAAAAAAGCCCTTGTCTGCTCCAGGAGACAGGGAATATTTCTCCCTAGGCAAAGTTGAAGGGTGTTCATTTGGAAGAGGTTTTCTTTGAAGGTGCTCACAAACTATTCACAAGGAATAGGTTCTAGGATGCTGCTTAGCAGGAACTAGGTGATGAACAGGTCTACACATAAGTAATGAAAAACAACTATACAAGGAATATAAAGACAAAGAGAGCAATAGCAACTTCATCTGTATATGTCTGCTAGTTTTACCCAGCTGTGGGCTTTAAATCAGTGGGTTTCATATTGTCATTTCAGTTCCCATTAGTCTCCATCTAGCACCCAAATTTTCCCGTCTGACCACACTACTTATTCCAAACTCGGCCAAAGCAGAGCAGGCACCAGCCTGGATGTGACTGGGAGAAGCAGGGGGTCTCAGCTGAGATGACTTCTCATGCCAGCAGGACCAGTACACCACCACACATGCTTCCTGATCAACGAGATCCTGCTCCCACTGGGCATTTCAGTACTGAGAATCAGGCTGGAGCTGTGCTGAACTCTTCTCAAAGATGAAGAATTAAAGCCTCTGGTTTGGCACAAGTAACTTTGACCTATCTCTGAAAAAGCTAAAATAAAGCTTGCCTTGGAGTTGTGTCCTCATTTACCTTGAACTCTGATAGCCCTGTTCATGTGAATGCTGATGCTCTTCTCACACCGCACCGCAGCACTGGCTGAGCAAAAAGGACACGTATCCAATCCATGAAGTCCCTGCACAAAAAAATATTGATTTTCCTTAAACAGAAATATCATCTGGATGCTTATTCTATCACTGCAGTAACTAAGAAGGAGCATGGCCCAGCTTATTTGGATTGTGTCACATAGGACAAGTTAAAAGCTCAGCAACGGGCTCAGGAATTGCCAAAATGTCACAGAGGTAGTGGAAGAAGTAAAAGTCTCGCCAGCTCTCACATGAATGTGTGTTGGCTTTAGCATTCACGCTGGAAGCCTTTATGTGGCAACTTGAATTTCCTCATTTCACTCCTCTTGTTTCAGTTATCCAGTCACAGAGTGAAAAAGCATAACAAAACAAAAGCACTCAACATGCATGATTAATCACTCACTCTGCATAACTCACAGTAAATAGCCGAAGGCTAGTCACGGCAAATAATTCACCAACACTCCGCAAGCTGAAATACATTTGTATGGAGTGTTCTGCCAGTTCTGACTCGCAGTCTCTTAGAAATTGGTATTTGCAGGAAACTCATCAACAGAAAAAAATATGGTATTTGTTACTGGCATTTTTGCCAGTTCTACTGTTTGCCTAATATGGCAAAACATGGTAAGGATGAAGCAGAGCGCGCAAATAAACCACACCACACTCACCAGAACATCAGCTGGGTGTGAGGGTCCCACACCACCTGGCAGGACACTTGACTTTATCGCCAGGTGGAATTCAGACCTCTTGGCAGCCACAAGTGGGGCACAATTGTCAAAAGCTTAGCTTAGATCCTGCCCTGTACACAGCTCAGACTTGCAAAAGCACGTGATACTGGATGTACAGAGCCCTTTTGAAAACCCAGCCATCCAACTTGGTCCCTAAATGAGGGCTGAACTCTGTTGGAACTAGCCATCCAAAGCTAATAACCCAGCTCCAGGCTTGCTGTTGTCTCGCGGTCATCAGATGCAGGAGAAAAAATTAAACCTTGAGTGGGAAAGATCTTATCCAAGATCATCAGTAGAAGTGCATTGCTCTGCAAACTTGTTTTCTAAATGGGCTTCTCTCCCACTATACCCCAAGTGGCACATGGCCTGAAACACAGATGGATCGGCACCAGCGCATTCACAGCTGTAAATAGATCATATATAATGGTGTTTCATTTTGTATTCCCAGCTTGCCAACAGATATTAGGCCATGTGTCTGGTCGTGAGAGAGAAAACCCTGGAATAACTAGCTACGACATTCTCCTTTGTATATGGTTGTGGAAGAAGGGCCCCTAAGCAAAATCAAGGTCCTGCTGTTGTGGCCAAGTGAAATGTTAACCCCATCGCTTTGAGGGCCATCTGAAACGGCATCATGGTGGAGTTTAACCAAGGAAAAGGCTTTCCCCTGTAGAAAGCTACCAAAGCACCTGGAGAACCCAAACCCATGGCCACAGGTACCTTTCAGATTAACAGCAACTGGAAAAAAAAGTAATATACGACACAAAAGAGAAAAGTGCAAGTTCTCCTCTAAGCCTGCTCTAAAGCACTGTTCCCAAGAAATTAGGCTCCCCTAAGGTTAATTAGCCAAATTCAGTGTGTATGTTCACTTTCCCTCTTGGATCTACGCAAAATAACAACACACGCCAATAGAAGCATAGGGAAAATAAATAAACAATCTGCACAGGCAGGGCTTCGTGGTACTTGTTGGCCAGTATTGCTTGTCCTTGCAACAAAGTGTCACTGAGCAATTTAGAGCATTTTGTTCACAATTTTACATCCCTCAATTGTGTTAAACAGGGCCCCATCATATCTAAAATGCAACATTTCCAGCATAAATGCCTGCAGGCTTAGTATTTTCCCCACGGATTTTGTAAAAAGCCCTTGGATATGTAAATACTCAGAAGAGGCAGTACAGAAGAGACAAATACTGAAAAGCAAGAAACCAGTTTGTATACACGGGCTCAAAACTGCAAACATCGTGTTTAGGACTGCACGAGCCCCAGCAAATGCACCAAGGGGAACGCTCAGGAGGGCACCTTGTCGATTCTCTTGCCCAGTAACAGACCTGAGAATATTTCTCTTACAGAAATAAAATTTTCTTCTAAAGTATTTCTTCTGCTCCCTCTGTCCTGCAAGTCCCATGTCCTGCTCACTGGGATCTCCCACAGTAACCTCGAAGCACAAGGCACTATGAGGAGGGCACAGGAGCCCTCCATACTCGGTGGGACATCACTATCGCACGCGTCACAGCGTGCAAATTAGTGCAAACACCTGCTAACTCCACAATGCTCTCTGCAGTGAACCAGGCATTGAAGGAAAAGTTAATTCACTCTTCAGCATCACTCTTTGCCTTGCTGGTCATGCAGGGTTGATTTTGGTGTTGCTTTCATTTGTGCTCTTGCCCTGAATATATGATTTTCCTCCCTCCGTTCCAATTTTCTTTCCAACCCCTGTCAAGACAACCAGTGCAGGCATTTATGGCCTTTCCGTTTGCTGAAATGTGATCTTTAGAAAAGCAAAGTTTGACCTTTCCTGCCTTCCAGGCCAGTACAGCCTTCTTTCAAGGCATCACTGGCAGTGGGCACACGGCAGCTTTGTCACAGAGCAGTAAAGGATGCTGCTAGTGCAAAGACAATATTTTTTCAAGAAGAACAAGGCACACCTGCACATACCATAAACCCATGCCTTTGTCACATTTCCAGAGGGACTGCTATGTGCGACCCGAAATCAGAGCTGGGAAGAAGTGAGCACCGGTGCATCTCCATCAAGAGATTCAGCCTGTAGCACAGGCTCTCCTGGTTGTCTTTTTTTTTTAACAAATACACAGATATCTTAAGTACCGGAATCCAGCCTAGCACTCTGCTTAACCTTTTGCTTGCCTGAAAAAAAAACCCCCAAACCTCTCATGGGAACACAACCACTTCCACACCAATCTTTTTCCAAGTCCTGCTTATAATTAAACTCCCTGTCATAGCATCACCATCTTCTAAGGTCCATTCCCAGCCTCTAAAGTCCAGCAGCTGCCCCCATAAATTGACAAATGTACACAATGGTGAAGCTAACCCAGCTCCTGGGCAGCTGCACCCTGCGCTTTGAGCCTGTTCCTATCTCTGCTGAGCCTTCCTGATGCTTGAGAAGCTGCACCACAGCTGTTGCTGCGGCAGACCGAGGAGCACGCTGCCCAGTCGTAGATCAGATCATAGATCACAGAATGGCCTAGGCTGGAAGGGCCCTTAGAGATCATCTAGTCCAACCTCCCTGTTTCGGGCAGGGACGCCACCTCTCGACTAGACCTGGCAACACATGGGGACCGAGCAGTCCTCTCCAGTTGTCTCTTCTCTCCCAGAGCCAGGCAGTTTGTCCTTCCTCAGCATTACTAGAAAGTTTAAAAGATCATGTTGTGCATGGGATCAGGAAACACGTCTCTGTGGCAGCATCTTCTCCATCACCGTGTCTGCCCAGGCTCTCTGCTCTAATTTCCACTCGTGTTTGCGCCTTGCCTGCGTGCATTTGAAAGCTTTTGCCAGGTCTTGACACCAGCAGCACGAAGAATCATAGAATCATAGAACAATTCAGGTTGGAAAAGACCCTTGGGATCATCAAGTCCAACCATTGACCCTACACTACAAGGTCACCCCTAAACCATATCACCCAACACCACATCTAAACGACACTTGAACACATCCAGGGATGGCGACTCAACCCCCTCCCTAGGCAGTCTG
>NW_009698305.1:24212-73970 GCF_000703405.1 Apaloderma vittatum
GAAGAATTTCTTCCTAATGTCCAGCCTAAACTTGCCCTGTTGCAACTTGAACCATTCCCCCTGGTTCTGTCCCTAATTACCTGTGAGAAGAGACCAGCACCAACCTCTCCACAATGTCCTTTCAAGTAATTGTAGAGCATGATGAGATCCCCCCTCAGCCTCCTCTTCGTCAAACTGAACAGACCCAGCTCCCTCAATCGCTCCTCATAAGGTCTGTTCTCCAGGCCCTTCACCAGCTTTGTTGCCCTCCAGGAGTGAGATCAGGAGGAGAGAACACAAAGTACCCGTAGAATGCATCAGCTTTGCTTTAAATGCACGGCCGAAACACCGAGTAACTCCAGCCTGAGACAGTGACGTCCGAAGGAAAGCCTTGCTGCAGACAGCGCTGGCACGGAGCTTAACGCAACGCACTCACCTGCCCACAGACTTTTTCCCAGAGGCAAACTTCCCTCCCATCCTTTTTTGACCTTAAAAATCTGGTCACTCAGGTATGCACACTTTCTTTTCGTTTAAACTACGTTTCTACAGCTTATACAGCCTCAGCATTTGCTCCATTTTCAAGATACCACAGAACAACTTTTTTCTAAGGTAAAAAAGTTGGAGCCCAGCTTTGCTGAGAGAGATCTGAAAAATCGAGCTAAACCCCGGCTGGGCTGAACTCACCAGCTGAAGCTATGTAAACCAACACGTCAAGACAGCGGGAAGTCTTGGGAGGGTGGTAAAATTAAATTTTTCCCAAGCAAAACATTTTTATTAATTTGATAACCACCAACATTTTATTTTGACATTAACTAAGATTCTAGTCTAGGTAACGGGAAATGGCAGCTTTCTGTAAAGGGCTGAGGGATTTACCCTTTCTTTCTTTTTACAACAGCATTCAAATAGCTTAGAAGCGTTTGCTCCATTTCTGATGGAGAGTTTCACCTATAAGCAGCATACGCTGGTATGTGTTTTAAAAAATATTTCCATATGCTAAAGGAATGCAAATGGTTGCCAAAGAAAGGGGCTGTTACAGCAGCAGGCTGGGGCTGTTTTTAAAGGAAAAACTGCTGCAGAAACGAGGTATCCACAGAGGTGCACTAAAGCAACACTAACTGCAGTGACCTTGAGATGACCTAGACCTCCTCATATTACAAAAATGAAAAGGGAGTTAGAAAATCTGAGGCCAATTAGGCGCTTTTTTTTTTTCCTGGAGACATGATGAAATTTCCTGAAACAAAAACTTTAGCAAATTCTATAAAATACCTCTAGCTTTGGTGGAAAAATAAATTATTGCCTTTTTATCTCCTCATTCCTGAGGCACAGAACTGGCCCACTTCTGTTTGTGCAGATGGATTGGAGGGAAAACACCCAAAGAAGGGCCAAGTGGTGAGATTCTTGGCACGAGCAATTAAGTGTGAAGCTATTCTCAGGGCTGCCTATTTGTTATTGCAATCATTAAGATTATATGGAAAGATACTGTCTGGGAAAAAGTGTGAAGTAAGGATTATATGTCCTGAAACGCGATTAGTGAGCAAAGCGTCGTCTGTCCTCGACGGGGTCTCCCTGGACCAGCAACACGGAGGTGGCTGCGCTCAGGTGGCTCAGGGGACGCTTGGGTTTTGGTCTGAGCCACACTTCTGAAGCTCATCCATGCACCAGGAACAGAGGCAGGAGCCATCACTGAAGAGCACGTTGTCTCCTCACTGCCTTCCAGGGCTTCTTACTCGTTTGTATCCCTCCCAGTGGACGTTCATGGGTGATTCTGGTGGGTTCGAGGTGCTGTGGAGCATCGCCCATGCCATGCGTGGGACGAAGCTGATCATGGAGAGTTGGTATTCAGCAGCTTCCTGTCATTACAGCCAACAGAGATGGGTGTGATGGCTCAGCCTCCTGTCAAACACGCCCCACGTTGGCACTCTGGAAGAGAAGCACAACTTGAGCTGGCCTGCACAGATTGGACACCTCAGGCACGTGGCAGGAGGAGACCTACCTCCTGACAGAGCTTTGCCCTCGGCCTGCGGCTGCAGTCAGCCTGGCCGTGCAGGGGTTACCCCCTCCCTGAGGACGCAGCTGAGGGTCCCACAGGACGTACACCAGAGAGCATGGCTCCTCTCCTGCCCTGTGCCTGGGTGGGCTCCCCAGCCAAGAGGCACCAGGTCCTAGAGTCAAAAAGGCAGGGCAGAGGGCTGAAGAGTCCCTTCCCTCTCCGTGGCTGTCCCTCCACCGACTTCTGCTGACTTCCATTCCCCAGGTAAGACATAAGCAGGTGGGGAGGGCCAGGAGTGCAGGTTCAGCTCCACGAAGCCCACAGCACAAGCTCTCACACAGAGCCCAGGGACAGCATTTTCAGCTCTTTGCTGTCACATCCATCCCCAGTGCCATCACTCCAGGAGGCAGAAGCTTTCCCCACCCTTCCCTTGCTAAGCACAACAGCTCACTTCTTTCTCAAGACAAAACAGACCCCAACAGCATCATGTAAGCTGGTCTTACACCTCGCTGTCACCATAGCTATGGTGATGGACTGGCTCCATGAAGGCCGTAAGCCCCATGCTCACAAAGCTGGTCTCCGCAGCCACCGCAGCCCAGAGGCAGTCAGCAACGGGCTTTGAACCTTAGGGCTCCGCTGCTCTGCATCCACACCTGCCTCGTGGTTCTCACCTCACAAGGCAAAGGGCTGCCCCTCACACCAGTCACTGTGGCTGTCCATCGCCACCTTCACCTAGGAGGTGCTGAGCAAGGTCCACCATTGGTTTCTCTAAGAAATGGGTACAACCAGGACAGACAAGGCATCTTCGCAAAGCCAACTCTCCCTGCCACCATTGCTCACGGCAGAGCAGAGGGCAGCTCCTCATTTTGCTGGCTTTTCCCTCCCTTGTGCCCTGCTCTGCACCCTTCTTCTGTCTGCAGGCCAGGTCTAGGCCAGGATCAAACCTAGAGGGGCTGCAAGGAGGGCTGGGACACCACGCCAAGGAGCAGCAGGATGTGGATCAGGGAGTACGAAGGGTCCTCGGCAGATCGTGGCCCCACCACGCACCAAGGCCTACCTGCCCAGCTTCCTGCACGTCTCTCAAACCAAGGGTCCTCATGCAAAACCAGTAACCCATTTTCTCTCCCGCCCGAGGGGAAGCAGAGGTTTGGGGCAACACCACCCTGGCTGCTTCCCTGCCCTTCTCCTCCTCACACAGCGCAGTCCCGCTCGAGAGGGAAGCGTTTGCGTTCCAATCCAAACGCTGGTGGTTTGGACTTCGCCTTTCACAGCTCGAGTCTCGTGGCATCTGCTGCAGAACGTGACAAGGGTTTGTGAGCAAGCCAGGAGCGTGTGCCGAGATAAACGCATGCCCAAGAGCGCTGGGGAGGAGCCGGCGAGGTGTCTTTGCCTCTTGCTTGCCAAATCAGCCCCAGGGGGATTTGGAGTCAAGGACACGTGTGTCAAGTGCTCCAAAAGTACAACTTCCCTCAATCCATTCCCCCCATGCCACCTCCGAGGAGCCGCCGCAAGGCAGACGAGCTGCGGCGTGAGCAGAGCAGCCACCTGCAAAAGTCATCAGAGACGTCGTGTTTAGACAGGAACGACCTGCAAGATCATCGCGTTCATCTGCTGGCGAAGAGCTCCGAGGTGCCGATACCAGAAATCCCACAGACAAGAAGAACCTGCATTCCTCTGACACGGCTGGATTACCCGACCATGAGCTGCTCCGGGTTTGCAGCCGCGATCAGACAGCAGGAAAGACGATACGGAGAGAGAGGGTGGTCGAACTCCAAACCTTTCCAGATGCAGCCGTAACTGAATACTGTTCCCACAGCACTAACGGTGCTCAGGCAAGGCAGCGGAGAAGCGTCAGGTCATTACCAAAGAGAAGACAAAAAGCGGTCATTTCTAATGCCTAATTGGACACATCCAATTTCGTTGTGCAGAGACGCATAAATCACATCGAGAATCCTGTGGAATCTCTCTCTGGCTCAGTTGTAATTTTGACTTGTTTAACTGCTTCTTAAAATATTAAAAAAAAAATCTAAATGCTAAAATTAAAGGAAAATCTACTAAGGATAAAACCTGACTATTTTGGGAAGTGCTAACAGCTTTTAGTGGCCACATACACCTAGAGTGGAAATACCCAGCACTGAGCAAGCTCAAACAACTAAATCAAGAGAGATCTAGATTCAAATAAGTGCTTTATCCTGCTACAGTACCTGGACTCAGCCCCGACTGAGTCTTCAAAGGGGTAACTACTGCTGAGTTTCGTTATCTTATGTCCTGCATTCCAGCTTTTTGTCAATAAAAATCTTTACTGGAGAATAAAAAGTGTTTCTGCAGAAGGCACACAGCACTACCACGAAGCCGCTCCCTCCTGTAGCAGTATTTTTCCCTGGTATGTAAGTGATTAACAACCAACTCGTGTCCTGTTTCAGTACCACAGAGCACAGTGCAAACGCTTTTAGAGTACCCAGGGAAAAGCTGGAGCTTGGAAAAGCCCATGAGTGCTCCAGCCCACCCCAGTCCTGAGCAGTGGCACGGGGAGGCTGCAGGAACAGGGGCTCCAACACTGCGCAGGGCAGCCACAAAACCTGCCACTGACACAGAGCACGGCAGGCTGGGCCTGGGTCACAAGAAAAACCCATCAAGCCATGACAGAGCAACCCACGATTTTAGCATTCCTCAAGGTGGGTTTTAAACTGCAGGGATGATCACAGCCCGTTTCAGCTGTGAGCTGAGCAATGCGGCTTGTACCTGGCACACGGTGCTTTTTCTCTCCAGCGTGTTCAAGGGAGACTGGGATTCGCCTGGGTGTTTAGGAAAAGTAGGGTGCAGAAGGGGATCTTTCCTGAATTTATTTTTTGCTTTATTCCTGTGTTCTTTCTTTAGGTCCTGAGGCACCCTGTGGCACTATGGAAGGGTGGAGCCACATCCACCACGTCTTTCTGCTCCTGGGCATCCCTCAGGCTCTCAGTGTGGTGCAGAGGAAGGTCCACACCCTGCACAGACGTGCTGTACCCATCCACACATCCCAGCGAAGTCGTGTAGCTTAATTCAGGCTGGAAGCTTTGAGCCGTCAGAGATCCATAGCCCAGACCTCTACGTACCTTGAAAATAAGGACCAAGGCCTTGATTTTGATCCAATGGGATATTGCGGTTGGTGCTGGAAAAATACAGATGCCAAGGTCATGAACCTGGACTTGCTCTCTTGGAAAAGCGCCGAGAACTCAGTCCTGTAACTCGCTTTCCACATTAACCAGGTGGCTCCTGTGGGAAACTCAGCCTCTCTCAGGACTAGGCTGAAAGGTGCAGCGGAGGGGGTTGTATGAATGCACTGGCTCCACCGGTCCCAGGATTTCCTTTCAGCTGCAAGATTCAAACCCAAAAATCTCTCTGCAGTTTTTGTTTGCTTTTGTTTGCTTGGGGTTTCCTTTTTTACAAAATACACAAAGATTTCACACCAACTGTATTAGAAAAAGGTATTTCCCACAAGTTAACTCACTTAGCAACAGATTAATTTCAGTAAAGTTATTAAAAAACATTGAGAAAAAAACAACATAGAAGATATAACTTTGAATCCTTTTGTCCCTATTACTCTTCACCTGCAGAAAACAAGGAAACACTGCGGGGAGCTCAGGAAAGGTCAGGCAGCAATGGGAGGAGCATCTTCCCACAGATGCAGGTAAGACAGAGCCCAAGGTCAACAGATCAGCTTCTCTGGCTGAGACCCAGGTGACCAGCAAGGGGTGCATCAGCCCTTACCAGAGCAGGCAACCAACAGCCCAGGGGCAAACCCCTTTAAAGCTCCTGCTGGGGAGGAATGGCTGCAGGGGTTCTCTCTGCCGAGAGCCAGAGAGGAGAACAAGCCTTGCTCACTGCAGCTTGCCCCAAAGAAATTGCATCACAGAACTAACAGCCACAGAGGACTCCTTAAACAGACTGTTCTGTCATTAAAAACCAAAGCACGAGTGTTCACAGCAGCTTCTTTCCCATCTCTCGTGAATACCAGTTCGCTCTTTCCAAAAATACACAAGTACACATGCTCAAGAAACCCTGCGGAGCTGAACTGCTTGCGAAACCTTAAGAGACTGAATTACTCTTTTTTCTTTTAATCATGAAAACATTCCCTTCTGCAAGACTGAATGAACTGGCACAACAGGTTGCTCACTGTCTCCCAAATCCAAGCAGGCACGCCGTGCCACCCAGAGCTGGGGGAAGCCGGCAGCCAGCCCTGCAAAGCTCCTGCTGCTGTTTAAAAGCTGCTGCTCAGAGCACCCCAAAACCTAGGGTCTGAGGAGGCTCCATCAGAGCTGGGAAAAACCCAGGGCACTTGGCTGAGTGCACCCCACAGCTCAGCACCTGCCTTCCAGAGACGCTTTAGAGAAGCTAACATGTCTAACAAGAGACCCAAGGATTCAAGCTGGAAGACTTAATTGAACAAAGCGATACACTTAACTGCAGGCAGAGAAGATAAATCTGGTGGCAGTTAGGAGAGAGAACACAGGAAAACACTCCATGGCCAAGCACAATGCTCCTCTTCTTGGTTCACAGCAAGACTTCAGGGTTATCCCTAGATTGGGTGAGGACACGTCTCAGTGACGACCTGAGGCCACGTCATACGCGACGCTGGGCAAACTGTTGCCGCGCAGGCAGAGCCAGGAGCTGCCAGGGGTGGGAAGAAACGGAGGCCTCTGCTCTGCGTGCCAAAAGGACTGCTGGTTTGGGGCGCAGAAGCCTGGTGCCTCAGTTTACCTTTGGTCTCTTGAAGGCAGAGATTTGGCTGTGGAAGAGGCACCTTTCCTTCTGGTGGAGGGGTGCACCTGTGCGGGAGCAGCCTTGGGTACCGAGGTGGCTCTGTGGGCACCGCAGGGACTCCTCCAGCTGAAAGGGCAGGGACCAGCTCTGCCCATTGCCCACCTGGCTGAGAGGCTCATCCAGGAAGGTCCCTGGTCTGCAGCTCCTCCAACGTGGAAGCATCAGTGGAAGACTTACAGACAAAAAAAAGCAAGCTTTTCTTCTGAGCATGATGTGTTCTGAAATTAAAAGTAAAATCTTCAAAGGGCTCCTTCAAAGGAAAAAAGGAGGAAAAGAAAATACTGAATTTTCAACTGTGGAAAACAAAATAGTCAAGAGATACAAACGCATCTCGCTTTATTTGCACTGGCCCATGCCAAGGAAAAGATGAAATTGCTATTCTTTAAATCGTTGAGACAAGGAAAGCTGTTTCTACTTCAGCCTGAGACCCAGATAAAAAAAGAGGCCACCCAGACAGAGCTGCCTCAGCCCGGCAGAGGCCAAAAAGGCCAGCCCAGCTGCCCCATCTGTGCTGCCGGGTGCGAGGGAACCCGCTCCCACACTGACACATCTCGCCTGAGCCAAGCAATGGATCCCGAAACACGCAGCAGGACCGTTCTGCAGCTTGTTCGTGACATCCAGAGGAGAAACGTCTCCCCAGGGCGGGCACTCTCCCCGAACCATCTTCTCCTCCTGTTGGCACACGCAGCCACTGCCGCTCATGGAGCCTTTCCAGTGAGCACCAAGAATAAAACCTCCAAAAATACACACCCCTCAAGCTTCTCCAGAAGCGAATGTTGCTGTTTCTGATCTTCCTGGAGGCTTTTGGCTCGTGTGAGCAGCAGCTCTGGAATTTTGCTGTCTGAAGGTGCAAGAGGGCACTGGGGGAGGAGGTGGGGCTGAGCTGGAGATGAGGGCATGGCAGGATGGATTTTGGGGGTGAAGGAGCTCAGAAAGACAGAGGGAAACCTCCATGTATGGGGACAAAAGGGACATCCCTTGAAAAAGAGGCAGGAAAGCTCCTGCCATGGAGATGGGAAAGGAGGCAGAACAAAATACAATTAATGGCCCCATGCAGCGAGCAGGGCGCACCCACGCTTGGAAAGCAGCTCAAAGCACGGGGACACCAAAGCTTTGGCAGAGCAGCCAATCACAGATCCTGGTCCCCTCGGAGCACATCATGAGTGTGCAAGCACTTGGCACCAGCCCTCCTGTTGCCATCCCCTGCCCAATTTTGGGTCTAGTTAGTAGCCAACAGCCACACACGGCCTCAGTCATGAGGGGTTGAAGGTAAAAGAGAGTTTTGTGGTTTGTGGGCCAGTGTAGGAGGGAACTCATGCTGCCACCTCCTTCCCCCACGCTGGCACACTGCCAGCCACCCCTGCTCTGAGCGAGTGCATGATAGTTTCCACCTGATCCCTAGAACAGTTTCTAAAGCTTCCCCAGTATCACCTGTGCAAGTGACAGACCCAAGATGCCTTCTAGGAGCTGGGCTGCCTTGAGCCATAGCTGTGAGAGGACACCCACTGCATCCCCTCGCTGCTCCCCAGACCCCGCTGTGCCACTTGCTGTGGTTCAGCGTTGAATCCCACCCTCAGCAGGGGGGGCAACTATTCTGCTCAGCACCCACCCTCTTTGGCATGTACCTGGTTTGGTGTTGTCTTTTAATCTATCACCTATCACATTCTTAGCTCTGTAACTAAGCAACCAGCAGCACATGGGCTCTGCAATGCATGGCCGGGGTGGGCTTGGAGGTGCAGAGCCACAGCAGAGCAAGAGCATCCCTACATGGTGCCCCACAGCCCAACCTCTCCTTCTCACAGCCCCTGGTGGCTTTGAGGGAGGTACAGACCCAAGCGTGGGGCACCCACGCTCACTGCTTTTCCCCATTGCCAGCAGCAATGCGTGGGGGCAGCACGGCAGTGGGCAAGGGATGGGTCCTGCGCAGCCCCAACACCTCCCTGCAGGCGGCCCCGGGCAGGGTGGGAAGAGGCTGTTGGCAGCAGATGCTGGGCCAGACCTGGAGAGCCCACTGCCGCAGCACAGCCATGGCGGTGAGCCTCCATTGCCACAGACAGCACCATGAAACCCGAAAATTCCTCATACTGGCTTCAAACTCAGCAGTTGCCTGGCTCAGCTCAGCAGCGGGTAGGACAAGGAAGGCATCACCCCCCACACTCAGCTCCTGCTCTCCCTGCCCAGGGACGGTGGGAGGACCCATCTCCACCTCCCCAGGGTCTGCCAGTGGCTGCCTTGACCCCTACCAATCCTTGGGCTCTGAAAGTCACAGTCCCTCAGCACAGAGGATAGACTTAGAACAGCAAAACCATGCATGTGTGAGCTCAAAAAATAGAAACAAGGAAGAAAGCAACCACCAAACCCTGCAGTTACAGGTACATCTGAAGCAGGTTGCATCCGCACTCGGGAGGGCTGCAAGGGAGGTTCACGTCCACACACTGTGGTAAGTTTGCTCTACCCTGACTCAAACCTTTTTGCTCTCCTCAGGGCACTTCCAGCCGCTGAGGCTTATCACTGCTCTCCCCAGAGTCACTTCACTGCCAACAATCAGTTCCTGCTCTGTCAGAAGTGGCGTTTGTGCAGCCCTGCGTGCTGCCTGGCTCTACCACAAACCCCACAGCAACGGCACCGAGGTACCACGGAGCAAAAAAATCTCAAGAGAGGAGATGGACACGAGCCAAGAGCAGCTCAGCCCTCACCCGGCCTGGCCAAGCACACACCACAGCTCTGGGTCAGACAGGGGGTGCAGAGCTCACCAAACCTTAGAAGAAATCAATAGCTCTAACAGTATTTTCAAGTATTTAATTAGCCAAACTTCATTATTAGTTAATGACAGTCCTTAGCACAAGGTTATACCTCACACCTTACCTGTTGTAAGCAGGCAGCTCATCCATCCGTCCACAGGTAGCCAGAAAGATCCGTTCCAGAAACACGCATCTCTCGTGTCACCCATCCTCCAGCTTACATGAGGAATCGGAAAGGTGTCAGGACAGGCCTGTTATCTGCATGCCAGATGAAAAGCTGGGTTAAAAGCTCCCAGGACAGGGAAGCGAGGTGTTTCTCCACATCCACGTGCTCCCGGCCAGTCAGCCTGTCCCCCTCTGCTTCCCACAACCCCAGCAGCCCTGATCCCCTTCCCCACCCAGGTCTCCTCCATCTCACAGGTGCTCAGGAAAAAAAACAAAACACAACAGTGAGAATCAGAGAGAAATGAAGAGCAGATATCTGGGAAGCAAACACCACACTGCAGCAGAGGGGATGTTCAGAAAAGTCAGGCAAAAACTTGGTCCCTAAGTGCTCAGCTCTGCACCAAGGAGAGAGCTCTGAGCTGGGCAGGTGTAGAATTGGGCCCAAACATCTGCTCAGCCCAACACCAGGCACTTCCCACCCACTACCCTCCCTCAGTCCCGCTTCCCAGTGCCTGATCTGACCGCAGAGCATTTGTACCCAGTTAAGCTCATCAGTGCAGCTCTGACCTCGACGTCCAGCCCAGGCTCAGCTGAGTCCCACTGCAGAGGAGCCTTTCTCCGGGCAGAAGGTCTGCTGTGAAGCTGTCACCTCACAGCGCTGGCACAGCAGAAAAGCCAAGAGTGACCTCCCTGCGTGCACAGACACGCGACGGCAACCAGTCCCAGGAGTGACAGACTGGCAGCTGCCTCCCCAGGGTGAGGGATGAGGCTGGAGAACCACACTCTGGTGGGAAAAACAGAGCTGGGGAGGCACCAACGCCAAAGCTCGTCAGAGTCACAGCTCAGGCACAGCAATCCTCTCGCCCAGCAGTGCCCACAGCTGTACTGAAGGGAGCAAACCCACTGCTGCCCAGAGGAACCCATGGCACCACATCAGCACCCAGCTCCCGACACAAACATCGTGCCCTCCAGCACAGGCACTGAGGGACCTCACAGGTCCCATCACCTCCTCCTTCAGCACAAACCACTCCAGGATGGGTGGGAGCGCCTGGCAGAGGTGTCTCCACGGCTTCCCTGTGGAGTGCCCCCTGGGCAATTAACAATGATTGTTAAATAGGCTACAACTGCAAGGGAAAAAACCCCAACAAAACAACCAAAACCAAAGGCCACCCAGGCAAGATGGAACTGTAACATTTGAGTTTATGCTCCACATTTTAGCAGAGATCAGAGCTTTTATGGCTTATTTGGGTAACGATATTCAGCAAAAAAAAAACTCCAGCAGTTCAGCAAGCCTTTGCTTCCCACAGTGCCCTTCTAGCAGAATATACACGAACGAGACTTTACCTGCTTTCCTCCCGCTGAAGTGCAGCTACAATCCGAACAGCAGCAGCAACGCTGCTTAAAAACTATTATCCGGAGCCAAGAAGAATAAAATCTACATCAGAGAGTATTTGGAAGAGTGAATTTGCCAATACTCAGCCAGAACTTTGTTCCTATTCTTAGCGCAGAGTTTATAGCACCTTTAAAAACATTTCAGGTTAGTGCTTCTTACCAGAAATAACATTTTCGGAGAAGATCACTGGTGAGCCCTGGATCTACATACAAACCCGGCTCAAGCACCGCAGAGAGGCCGAAGCACAATGATTTCATGCTAATGGCATGAGGCAGCGGCCGAGGATCCCCACGATCGGTCCCTTCTGACCTGATCCTTCGGAAAGGAACCGGAGCAGCTCAGTAACCACACAGCAGCTTCTCAAACCGTTTAAAAGCCAACTCGACCCTCAAATAAAAGTGGCAACAGAAGACCAGGGGGTAGAGGGCAAGGATGAGAACTTTGAATCTCTTTTTCTCACTAGCCACTGCCTGTCAGCTAAAGGAAACCCAAGAAGTTGTTTTTCTGGAGACAGAGCTAGCACTGGGAGACCTTTTCTCTGCACAGGGCTTGGGCACCAACACAGATTGCTGTAGGAGCCAAGGCAATGGGTAGTATTTTAAAAATTCTATGTGCATTCTTGATAAAGGAAGAAAAAAAAATTATTCTTGTGACGTTTCGGCCACCACATGATCTGGAAGCGCTGCAGCAAAGCTGCGGCGTCAGGTACCTCTGAGGGGATGAACCAGCTCAGCTCCATTTTTCACCGCGTCCTCCCGCGGGAAGTACCGTAACGATGAGAGGTAAAAACCCACCTCCGAGCTGCACACCCCGGGGCCTCTGCAGACGTGTTTCGGACTCAAAACGCTCTCACCCAGCAGCCACGTGCCTCGTGCCGGGCGCTGCCGACCGACCGGGACCCAGCACCCCTGGGGTTTGCACCCCTGGCACCCGCAGCGGGGACAGGCTCTGTGTCAGTGTCACCGGAGCCTGCACCAAAGCAACACACGATCCCGTGGTTCGATCAGACGACGTTACGTATCCATTCACCTGACAAATTCTGTTCAAACCTTTTTTTTTTTTTTATTAAGCACATTCCACAGTACAAAGCTTTAGATCATGAACGATATCTGTACAATTTAACAGTTTCAAGAAGCTGTTCATACACCAACTTTCCAAACAGATAATTGGCAAACATAATTACAAGTTAGAATTAGACTATCCCAGTGCTTTGAAACATTAATATAGCAGTAATGTACAGTTGCTCAATTATGGTTAGCAAAACAAAGTCCAGAGTGCAGCCAGGATCACTACCATTAATCCCAGGAGTCAAGTTCCTTGGGTGCCAATCACAAAAGTCCACTGCTATGTTACACAAAGCACAAAGAAGTTTTGACTGCATGTTCAAATACCATTATCTCCCAAGGAAAAACATGAATTTAAATCTTACACATGCATTTTTCTTAAAAAAAAAAAAAAAAAAAAAAGAAAGAAAAAAAAGGACTCCATTCTTCGGCAACAAATACCTTTTTCTTCAGGGCTGCGACAGATTTTTTAACAGTTTATTGTTAAAGCTATTAGATGAGAAGGGTAAAGTAAGACACTTTCACAAACTACTGTCAAGCTCACCAAAAAAGTGACCTTATGGACGCTTAGGAGCGTGTTTGTAATCTTCCGGACTTCATCACATTCGGTCATCTTGATGAAATAAATATTGTGGTAGGAACACAAAAATGGGAGTTTAAATTAAACACTGATCCCAACACCTCTCTCCACGCGAAGGGCGAAGAGGAGAAAACCTTAAGTTGCACTTTTGTAACGGTTCGGTCACGCCTCGACGTAGGCGTTCGCTGAATCTGCGTGACGCCGAGACGATGCATCTAACCCCGGAGCAATCCCTCGGCAACCGGACATCCCCTAACCTTCCCGATCGCAAAAGGGAAAAACGCAAACCCAGAGGACAAAAAAAAAAAAACACAGGACGTACAGACAGTCAAAGGAATGATAGTACATTTCTGTGCCAGCACGTGCCTTCCTCAGGAAAAGAGGCAGATTTCACCCCGAGCTCGACTGAAGCGTTAAAGACAAGCCGCCGACAGGCCTCGTCACACGGGGCTAACGCAAAGAAAATATTCATGTTTGCATTTATCCCTGTCTTGTTCCGACATCAGGAAAATGCAGCAGCGTTCCTATGACCACATAAATTAACGGGAAGACTCCGACAAGAGGAAAACTGCTGAGACTTCCTAACGCAAGCAGGCGAACAGAGAGGAGCCGTGACCAGGACATCGCAACGTGGTCACAGCTACGGGAGAGACGAGCACGGTAATTAGAGTGGTCATCAGCGTGGGACTGGAGCGTTCACCGGAAGGGACCTCCACTCCGCCGTAAGGAAGTGTTGCAAATCAAACATAAATAAATTTAACTTTGGCCCACGGCATCTTCTCCACTGAGCAGCCAAACTAATGCTAAACAAAGACACCGGTAGGTGCTTGTGAGGACCTACTGGTGTTAAAACAAACCAAAAAAAAAAGAAAAAAAAAAAAAAAAGACATCTGTAAATACTGCGGCACAAAAATATAAGATACAGAACATAAATTAAACACTTGTTTTAATTTTTAAAAAGTTTAGAAATTACATTTTAAAATATGTAGTTCCCATTAAAAAAATCCTATTGAATACTGAAAACCTCCTTTTGCAGAGAAAATGTCTCGGTAACTCGGCTTAGCCCCTGCAGTGCCAGTAGTTAGAACATCCCGCTGCCAAGTGCTACCACTTGTGTTAGTGTGTCGTGTCAGGAAATCCTGACTGCCAGCACCCGGAGGTTACGCTGTTATGTACATTATATCTACATGCTTATACAGTATTTGAAATGAGGCAAGCACACATGGAAAGGTTTTACTATACCAAACATCAGGAAGCGCAGGACGGCTGTAGTACAGAGCACAGTTAAAAGGAAAAGACAGTGCTATACAACTAGTTTAGGTAACCTAGCCTGAATTACAGGTAATCTTTAATTTAAAAGAAATTATCGGTGCAGAAACGAGTAAACTGTAATCCAAAAATATTACTGAGCAATTCAGAAATATTTCTAAGAGTCCAAAGTACACTCCTATCGAACAAAACAGGCTCTGGATCTGTCATGAGAGTACAGTCTAAAGGACAACGGTGACTTTGAAAGCAAAGCTCTGTACATTCTGGGTATGTGTTTGGCACCCAAATTTCATTGGAGAATGTTTTTGTTTTTTTCTTTTTCTTTGAAGTCAGACAAAAGTGCAAAGCAATATAAATTAGGCCAAGTCCTTTCTTGACTTCTGATTTATTTCTGAAAAACAAGCCATCAGAGTTCAGTTTCTACGGACAATTTACACGTGAAGCTTTGGATTTCTCATTGCAGGGAAGGATAGGCTTCTGAAACTCGTCTACTCGAAGTCAGTGAATTTGTAGTAAATTCAGAGACGACCACTGAGAGCAGGAAAGATTAAGAAATTTAGATATAGAATTGTGCTGCTTTGCATCTACACAGCATCTAGAACCAATTCTGACTTTAGCTGTCAATCAACATCTTCAGGCATGTAGTAGCCAAAAATCCAGTAGTTCAAGACTGTGAAACCCTGAAAAAGACAAAAGAGAAGCTGAGCAGACAGAAAATACAAATCAAAAAGCAACATCTGGAGACACCTGGAGGAGGCCAGGTCCACATCACCTCTTGCACCTCAGACTGAAACTAAAAGGGCAAAGAGTACCTGCGAAGAGCACAACGCTAATGTGACACGCTAAGGGGGCACTCGCCTTTCAATACTTCTCCCTCTGGGCTAGAAGTGCTCCCTTCGAGGAGAGAGGCATCTCCACAGGACACTCTCTTCGTTGGAGAACATGCTCTGAATTCCGTTCAAGTTCTCAACAGCACTAGCCCCCCAGCTCCTCTCCCCGAACACCAGTTACTGAAGCACTGACCTGCACACAGCCACGAGAACATTTTCCTTTCCTCTCCACACTGCAGAGGAGCAAGATTTGTACAGGTTGCAAGCCTAGTTGCTCCAACACGTGAGTTTTTAAGAAAACAAACAAAAGCCTCTATTTCATAGAATCACAGAATGGCCTAGGCTGGAAGGGACCTTAGAGATCATCTAGTCCAACCTCCCTGTCATGGGCAGGGACGCCACCTCTTGACTAGACCAGGCAACACATGGGGACCAAGCGGGAATCGAACCCATGAGCTTGGTGTTGTCATTGTTGCCAGCACCGCGCTCAAACCGCTGAGCTAACCGGCATGACTCTGTTATTAGCTCGCAGCCAGTGCAAGTTCTTAATGGAACTAAATCTGAACTTCGATTTTACCTGCCGCTCCCCCAAACCACCTTTATCAACTACGGAGAGCTTCCCTCTTCTGATAGGAAATTCTCATGAAAGCTTAAAACATCTTTAGGCATTTCCCCTTGACTTCCTCCAGCCCACGGCCTAGTGCTTAATATACAAATATTATAGACTATCATATGGTAACAATTTTTATCATGTTACAATAAACAACAGGAATTCAACAGAAAGCAATAAAACTCTCACAGCCAACTGCCAGGACTGTCAAATACGATCCACTTTGAAGAGGCAGAACATTGCAAACTTGTAAAGAAGTGTAGAGGGCTGCTTCAAAATTCAGAAAACTATCATGTCTGAAGGCATACAAAACTGTTTCATTAAATGTCATGATGAAATACTAGCTGTTTGACCATAATTTTATGTAGATTTACGGGTTTGGGGTTCTGAAGTTGGACAAACTCATCAAAAAGTGACATCACAGCATCTCTCCTACATAGGAAATTATTACTAAGGGACAGTTGTTACCAACAGCTCCCAGGATATGGAGGCCTGCGTGGTTTCAGTCGCACGTCATGGGACACGTCAGACACGAGCTGTGCAAAAGTGTCAAGTGTGCAGAATTTGAAGGAGAGAACACGCTGCCAGAGGCATTTCGTATTTCACCAACAAATCCCAGTGACAGTGGGTCTTGTGGGCCACACGTGGCAAGAGAGGAAAGTAAGACACCGGCCTATCGCTAGTCAAGCAAACCGATGGAAATTTTATTCAATTCTTTATTTCTTTCGGGCTTAAGATGCACTGTGTATCACTTTTCCATGAACCAAAACTAATAAAAGAAGTCTGCCAAATATATTTCTATATTAAACAGGAAAAAAACCAAGAATTTGTCAACCTCAAATTATCTGTTAAGCTAACAAGAAAGCATTGGTAAATGAACTGGAAAACAGACGGAGGTGCTTCCTAAAACTACTGTCATCTTCTCACGCAGCCTATTCTATCTGCCTAAAAAGGCAAGGAAACAAATTTAGAATTATTCAGAAAAGAAGAAATAAATGAAAAACCATTCAACTTCAACAAGTCCTGGAGTTCCCACAGCAGAAGTTCACTTACATACAGGCCCAGGCGGCACAGAGCCCACGGCTGTAACTCTGTGTTAAAAGGAGCACGACGAAGCCCTACGGACATCACTGACAGCACCCACCTTCCCACAAAACGGACGCAAGCGTGTCGTCCTGCATCAAACCAAATCATTTGGGAGCGGCAGTCGGGCAAGCAGTGCCAGAGGACCTGACTCTTTGGGCAGTTTTGGGGTTTGCTGCCCAGAAAGTTGTGTCCTTTAGTCACTGTCCCACCCTGCCCAAACATGAAGTTTTGCAGTTTGGGATTTCAGCCGCCCTACTGCAGCGGCAGGATAAGGCAGTCTGTGTGTGTTCCTAAACGTGGTTTCAGGGAAAGTTCTGTTCTGATTCTGAGGAGCTAGGGCTCATCTTCATAGTGTAAGGCCCATGATTAAAGGAGTTAGAGGTTCAGAAGACAGGGAACTCAGCCTAGCAACAGCCAGCTTTTTGCTTTGACTCTCTGTGAAATGTAACGAGCCAACAGAACCAAGCGTCATATCGAGGGAGGACGTTATCCCAGCTTTTTTTCGTTTAACAAGTAGGAGTTCAGTTAATAGGAAAGGCAGACAACACTTTCCTGAGGAATGTTTACAGGTGAGGTAAAACTAATTTTTCAGAACCAGTCTCAAAGCAGCAAAGCGTTGTCTTCCCAAGGGAAGCAACTTCCGAGCCAGAAGCAGACCCTGTAGTCAGAGTGGAAAAACCCGAGCAATACGTTGCCACAGCGGGGATAAACATTGACAGATAACGAAAATCCACGCTTACATGAAGACAGGGAAAGCTTTTCCCACAACATTTAAGCAAACTGCTAATTATCTACTTCAAATAAAATAAGTCCTCCTCACTGGGGCAATGTTACTCCCCAACACCTCCGGCCTCAGCACTGGCGGAGTCAGGCACCGGAGAAAGGGGCTGCTGCTTGGCTCTGGTGCGGCAATTTCTGTGCTTCCAAGTCCCAGCAGTCACAGCTACTGACAGTTCGAAGCACAATTGTTGGCAGCAACACAGATGACATAAGGAAAAGAATCCACTGCCCTAACAAATAGATCTACAGCGCAGCTTTTGCCCACCGTGCCTTGAGAACTAAATGAAGCTGACTTGCAGAAAAACGGGAAACAAAGTAGGCAAAGTTCATGTGTGCCATTTCTGCCAGCTCTGAGTTGCCTAAAAGGATATAATTTTTAAGTCTGAAAGTTTTCCCTACTATTTGTGGTTATCACTGAGCTGCTCCTTTCTGATCACGCACACGTTCTGCCTACTGGAGATGTGTTACAAGGCTCATTACAAAGCTTCACAGAGCGAGCAGGTGCTTCAGGAACTCTAGAAAGCTCAGACTTCACTGCATCTCTGGAATACCTATGCAATACACCAGGTCTCCTCAATATCCAAAAACGTTGTGACTACATAACTTCCCATAAAATACCTGAAGAACTCAGTTACGAACAGGAGGAGATTACAGAAGAGGGTAAGATAACATGGCAAGTTTTATAAGCGGAAGCATAACTGTACAAAGACTAGAGAGCGAAAGAAATGGCATAAACGGTTAAACGGTTTTATTTCCTTAAGGAAAACACCAGCTTGCTGTTTCGGCTAAGGCAACCTGCAGGCAGAGTGGTAATTTCAGAGCTGTGTAATACATTCAATCAAAGGAGGGCACTTACCTTCCGAGGGCAGTAAAGTGCAGACTGTTATCTGGAGATGTACGTGTATGTTCTAGATGGAGAGCGGGTCTCATTCTGGGCACTGGGTGGCACATTTAAGAAATCCCAAATCAGAATTGTATCGTCATGGGAACTACTAATGATCTGGAATTCATCAAACTGGAGTCTAAAGACACGTCCTGAATGTTCCTGTGAGCAACATGAAATCAATTAGCAAAGCAAGGAGAGGGAAACGCTTCAGAACATTCGTACTCACGCGTGTACCTGGACACAGAATGGTGTGTTCAAACTCTGGTGTGCTGATTAAAAAGCCTTTAGTTAAAATTACACCCGTGTTTCAGAAAAGCTGATTTTGCACGTAAGCTTTTCTCAGCCAAACACATGGCTTCCAAACCCAGCGGCCATAAACCCTGAGCCTCCCCCGGCAGGCCTGGCCGCAGAGGCTGAGCTTATTAAAGACCAAAGCAGCCTAATCAATCAAGCAGCAGCAATTCAGCAGATGGGCTGGCACTGCCAGGCTGCCAGGGCTCCTTCTCTTACACAACATTCGCATTCGGCGCTGCCGCTCGCTCCGGTTTCGCGCAGCCCTGACACACCCATCACAGCTTCACCTCGGACACGCTGCTCAAAGGATCGTGTCGGCTCGCTCACCAGTCGAGAGGACTGCGTTCAAACGCTGCCGTAAGAAAGGGAGGTGGAGGAGTCCACGCTCTCTCAGATCTTTCAAGACACCTCGAAATGGCACTAGGAGGCCCAGAAAAGGCTCTCCTTTGTCCTGCTTATCCGCTTCCAATGAATTTAAAACGAGTATGCTACCCCTACGCTAGCAGAGAACTAACTGCAGCTGTCAGCCGGTCTCCAGACTATAACCCGAGCCACAACATACCCACAGACAAGAAAGAATCATTTTTTTCAGTAAAACTAAACACACTGCATTCTTATGGAACAAAATAAATCTCACCTCTATGCAAAGACTACGAAACAGAAAGAAAATTATAAGCATTTCTGGCCAGGAAGCACTTCTTTAGGCATGCATGAAATTTTACTTCGGGAGTCAGTTTGACAAGCCAGCTACCATCACATATACTCAATAAATTGGAGTTGCTATCAGCTAGTGACATTTACTCCTGAAGTAAAATTTCGTACACATTTCAGTGAAAAGAACAATGAACAACTCATTTCTCTAATTTACTTTCAATTACATCTACTGTCATAAACCAAACCCCTTGTTACAAATTAAAATACAACGTAGGTTATATTTACCTACAATGGTATCAGGGAAACACACCAATTACTCGAATGATTTGACACAGCGCCATGCTGATTTATTTTTAAGGTAACTGAAAATCTCAAACTAGAAAAACTCGATCTTTCATTTAAGCTCAAATCCAAATCATTCAGGATATAATGATATATATTTATTTCCTTTATTCTTAGAATAAAAAGCAGCCTAGACTTTATAAAACATCCTGAGTTTCTCACCTATCTCACTACAATGTAACAAAATGTCTCTCACAAAATATTTCAGATAACCCCAAATAAATTAATTTTACATACCACTAACGTACGCAAGCATAATGTACTTGCTGGGGCACGAGGGTCAAGAGCAGCTTGCAAATCCCAAACTTTAATTTTGCTGTAAAGTGAAATCAGAAGGTCGGTATGAAAATGTTGTTTCAAGTACAAACATAGGAAAAAAAAAATCTAAAGCAATGAAAAGTGTGCCAGACCTTCCCTACATCAGGATGAAGCACAACGTTAGAAACTCTCTTCACTAAAATACTAATGCTACATCTCATAGAACACATACAGATTCGTATTTCTTTTTAGCTTTAATTTCAGAGATGTCTCTGTGATGGACCAAACAGGTTAGTTACACAACAGGCCAACTGACTACGTGTGCACAAGCCGTTTGGGAACTGCAGAAGGTCTCAGAGGCTCCCAGCACTCCTGATGATGCGTAAAGTTCCAATGAGATTTGAGCTGCAACCACCAGGAGACACTAAACCCAAACAGAAGCCTAGAGAGAAACATAGTTCAGCAATTGTTTTCAGCAACTCATTTGAAATATAAACCAGGCAGAGAAAGAAATAGAGAATTAGAAAGAAATAGAGAATTTGGACATGGAGGTAAGGTGTCGTGAATCCACTACATGCCAAAAAACCTCAAAAGCACTAACAGTGGGGCTCCAGCCTTCAACCCAACAGAAGTGGTTACTAAAGACTTCTGGGAGCTCCACAAGATCTATTTATGCTTGCAAAAAACCCATTTTCATTGCCGCTGTCTTACAAAGCCAGAAAGCTTAAGCTACTCTAAGCACACAGGACATGGGACTTGGCAAGGAGTAGTTCTTGAGGGAAGAAACAAATGAATGTCACTTCAGCCAAACGAAAGTTTACTTTCTATGAGAAGTTAAACTTGAGTGATAACGCAGTTTAGTAGTGTGCTAAAGAGCACCAGAAAAAGCAGTTTCTTGGCTTTTTAAAACTGCAGCCTGATGTGTTGAAATGCTCAAGCAGAAGCCACTCAGTTAAATATCAATCCAGACTCCTTCCTTACAAGGGAACACAAGGCTCAACGGCGTTAAGAAGATGCTTTGCTAAGAAATGAAAAGGTTTTTGGAATTGCTTTCAAAAACATACCCATCATAGGCTCCACTAACAATCCTCTTATTGTCGAACCTGATGCATCGAACAAGTTCTTCATGGCCTTCTAATACTCTTAAACAGGCACCGCATTCAATGTCCCATAGCCTTAAGAGAACAGAGGAGAAAGTCTTTGAGTGCTTCAGGTGCAGCAGTGCCCCTTAGCCTCACGTGCCATGATTTAAGCATGCTACCAAAGGGGTTTTCTGTGGGATGTATCACATAATTTGCTTAAAAAGGCATGAGAACCATGAGATGCTCCTTGCATGCAATTTGGCTAAGTCTGTGTTGCAGCCGAAGTATATAAAAATTAATTTACTCCTTCAAAATTACATGTAAAGGTCGGATACGTGTATACGTTACGGATACATTTGTTACGGTACGTGTATGGATACGTTCCCAAGTTACCTTGGGAAAGTTTAATATACTTTGCATAAACTAATGATTAGAGGGTCAGAAAGTAATTTAGGAGGAAACCAGAGAGCAACATCTTGCTTGTATATCCAAGCACAACACAAGGTGGTAACTACAGCCAGAGATAAGAAGTTTTGTCGACCTTTGCATAGGCCTCAGTGTGGCACTTTTTCACAGGGATGTGACACATTTGCTCTCGCAGCGAGTTTAGCTTCAATCATACATCATCTGCTCCAACAGCAAGACATACCAAGGATGTTTTCCACCCACAGCAGCGCAGGACAGCATCAAAGGTCAGGGGAAATCACGTTTTCACACTGTTACACACCGACAGCAGCTCGTGGGCACCCACCTAATGGTATTGTCTGAAGATCCACTGACGACTAGCCGATCCCTGTACTGGAGGCACGCGATGCCACGCTTGTGCCCGTTCAGAGTACGGACAAACTCGCAGGTACTTGTACTCCAGACCTGTGAAATACAAGATAAATGCTCCTCTGAGAACTAACCCAAACGAATTTTTTTGAATTTCAGTGGAAGCCATGAAAAATTCACAAACAGAAGAGGTCTGAGGCTGACCTTTGCTGGTCAGTGGGATGTGTGGGTACTGGTGCCATGACGGGAGCCACGGGCACTGCTACAGCACATCGAGTCAATGAGAAAAGTTGGGGGGAGTCACATAAAAAAAATATTTTCAGGTGCTGTGAGACTGCTCCAAATGATTTCAAGACCTTGATTACACTTGAATCTTGCTAAGTTGTAATCATTTTTAAAAGTGGAAGTTATCACATACACAACCCCCCCACACACACTTTTTTACCAAAGAAATTGCAAGCAGTCTCCTAGAAAAAGAAGGCCAAACCCGTGGCCTATAAAAGCGCGATGGCTGCTTCATTCTTAATATTAAATAATTCAATCAACTTTGCCCATTTGTAATGAACTGTCATTGCAGCGGTAAGGTAGCATATCCAGTGGCTCATTTTCCAACACAGAGTGCTGCGGGATCTCTGGCAGATATTTGGACATTAAACCGCCAAGAGCTTTTTGGCACAGTCTAAGGTAGCTCTGGTTCTAGAGAGGGAAGGGTGGAAACGCCTTTGTTATATTAATACACTCTGGGTAACTCAAATCTTCTGGTATGTAATAGTCTTCAAATACAGCCCCTTAATTCTTCAAACATGGCAAAGTCTGGTTGAGCCGCTGGGAAGGCGTGGTGAGGAAAGGCACTGCTGATAAATTTCACGTCTGGAACAGAACTGCCAATTGAAATAAAAAACACCGCTTGCAAAAAGGCACAAAATGTGCCACATTTAACGAACAAACCGATCTTGAGACCAGAGTTCAAACAGCGAGCGGCCTTTACTCTTTTTGCAATTGTACGACAGAAGCCACAAAAATGTTACGAGCCTGGTTACGCGCATAAAGACATCAGCAGCCAGCGAGAGGAAGCAGCCAGCTGCAACGTACAGAAAAAGGCGCAGAACCGCTCACGAACACCTTGGCTATTCCGAGCTGAGTAACGCTCGGAAGCCTTTCTGGCTCGGTACGCGTGCAGAGCCAGAGCAGAGCTCTGCCAACGTACTTTAATGGTCCTGTCACCCGACGCCGACACAATATACTTGTCATCGAAGTCCACCACGTTAACGGCAGCACGATGGCCAACTAAGACACGGCGCAGGGTGATGTCAGTTGGTGACGCCATATCCCAAACGGCGATCGATCTGTCCTTCGAGCACGTCACCATTAAGCCGTTACTGAACCTCAAGTGAAGCACTGCCTCGTTGTGATGAATCAATGTGTTCAGGACTTCACCTGTGTTTACATCCCAAACTCTGCAAAAGAGAAGCATTTTATTCCAAATGTCAGATGATGGACAGGGCAAACACACTCAAGTCTGCTACTATCTCCAACAAAGATACCTCTGGTGGTTTAACATCTCTTAGGACTTGAGCAAGGCAGGAAAAGGGGTGCTGGGGAAGTATTCCAGTTCACATCTCGGTCTCACAAGCAACAATTAACAGCAGTGAACAATTAGATGAGGAAATGCCTACCCTGAGACAACTGCTAACAGCAGGAGCTGCTTAACAGTTCTACTATTCCAGGATTACTTAAACTTGTATGATGTACAAATTGATGGAACAGACAAATACCATCCAATACGTGGGTGTCTTTTTTCAGTTGTACATCGTTCATTCAGATTTTGCACAGACCAGTAGCAGTTGGGATGTAGCACCCCCCAGGGCTACCGGCTAGCTTCATCATGGCTAGGCTTCACAAATGAAGATACCGGAAGGGCTCTACCCATGCTTGCTAGAAACGCACTGATGGCTAAAAAGGCCGATTCAGGATAGACAAGTCCGGTGAAAAATCACTGCTTAACTTACAGTATCTGAAGGGTGTCAAGAACAGCTCTTAACTTTTGAAAAATTTTATAGAGATTGACACTGGTATACCAGGGCAAGACATCAGGAGGAGACAGGGCCCTTCCACTGAACCGCACCTGAGTGTCTTTAAGTGGGACATCTACTGACCATTGAATTCGTAAGATAATTCAAACTCAGTAGCACCAAAAATGCAGTGAAACAAGTGCTCTAGATATACTGAATACCCTTTAATTAATATTCATAAATAAGAGACGCCAGCAGACAGTATAAGGAACCCTAAATGAAGAAATTACTGTAGAATTGGCCACCAGGCATTCTACAACTTAGGATATGTCTTGAATCACTCAGGTCATATTCCTTCAAAATCCTCAACACTAAAAAAAAATGAGACTGATTTGGAATAAAATTTATTGAATGTGATGCTTTGGCAAGTATGAATATATTGTTTTGGAAATAACATCCATATTAGAGATATTTGTAGGTATTCGAGACTGATTTGGAATAAAATTTACTGAATGTGATGCTCTGGCAAGTATGAATATATCGTTTTGGGAATAATAGTGTAACATCCATATTAGAGATATTTGTAGGTATTTAGAGATTACTGTAAATATTCCCAGACCTGATACTCAAATCATTTTTTTTTTGTGCAAAAACTTAATGCTTACCTCACTGTAGAATCTGAAGATCCAGTTACACTCCCAGACCTGATACTCAAATGATTTTTTTTTGGTGCAAAAACTTAATGCTCACCTCACTGTAGAATCTGAAGATCCAGTTACAATGACTCTTTCATCATACTGCAGACAAAGAACGGAGCCAGTATGTCCCGTTAGTACTTTCAAACATTCCAAGCTCGTTTTGTCCCAAATCTGTTAAAGACAAGAAGCATAAATGGCTCATCAAGAACACGGATCCAAGATGTGAACATTGCCACAGCTGCGAGGGAAGGATGAAAACTAGAGGCAGGAGGAAGAATCCATGCAGTTAGCCTGTCCGGTCAGTGGGCCTGTCCTCCCTTTGACCTTAAGGAAGCCTCGAAGTTTTTGAGAGATGAGTGAAATAATCCATGGTCACAAAAAGATAAAAGTCTGTTTTGCAAAAGAAAATACTGCGGATGATTAGTGTGAAAGCAACCTGCTAGCATGAAAGCAAACTACCAGCAATGACAAATGACACAGCCAAAGGACAGCAGCACACGCAGCCTGTGTTCATGTTACCCAAACTCTTGGTTTCACGAGTGTTTCTTTGTGCTATTGATCTCTGGATGGCAGCGTGCAAGTTTCCAGAGTAAAGTGCAGGTGAGAACTTTGCCAGGCTACAGAAGCCACCTCACCCTCCTAAGTCCTGCACAGGTAAATACTGTCCCATGAAGAGACAAGAGAAATCAAGGAAACACAAGCAGTTACCTTTGCTACTTTTTGCAGAATTACCCACTTACAGTGAAAAGACTGAAGAAAGGGTTTACCTTAATGGAGTTATCTCGTAGGCCACTGATAATCTTCTCATCATCATACTGTAAACAGTAGACACCTTTGCTGTTTTCTGAGCGGCACTGAATCCTTTGCAAATTATGTCGCCCACATCGCCAGTTAGATTCTATAGTCTAACAAGAAAGGAAACAATCGGGAGTTAGGCACGAGGCTGCACGCTTGAGCATGACTGCTCCAACACCGACACAGCAATCCTTCCACTTTGGCATACACCACCCTTAAATTCAAAGTGTATAAAAGCTAAATGTGTCTCTTCTCCCTTCCAAGTAAAAATACACAAAACACGATGAATTAGGACTTTCAGAATTTGGCATGACAAAAGCTGTGTTTAATGGTGAAAATTATGGTCAACTAACCCTCATGGTAATTTCCAAAGGAGCCATTAGAGAAGCACTTCAGTGCTGCCTCATATTTACATGACCGTTTGACACAAGATTAAACCAGAAGCTCACGTGGTGCCACGTTCAGCCTCATCGGAGTAACTAACCCTACAGAACTGCTGAGTCCAACAGGGAGGTCAGGGGAATTCTCAGACCTTTCTTTCCCCTACTCAGTCGCTTCACATATATAGCTTGATAAAAATAAAACTGAATAGGGAACATAAGATTTCAAATAATTCAGACTTCTTTTTTTTTTTCTTTTACCTCCTCCTTTAACACTTGTGGAATTGTAACTCTCAACATTTTTATTCTGAGAGGTATTTTTAAGGAAAGAGATCTGACACACCTTAAAAAGCTGCAAGCTATTTCACAGCAGAATCAGGATGATTCCTGTGTTTTAATCAGTTTTATCACATGTAAGACAACCAGCACTGGTTTCAAAGAAACATGGGATTCTGGATAGGAAGTTCGTCACAACAGCCATACAAGAACCTACTGCACAGAACTCCAGGCCAGCACCTGCAGTACCTGCACAGGCTGGGATGCTCTCTGTCTTCCAATACAGGCACCAGAAAAGGCCACTGATTTAGCTATTTCCCTGGAATACCCTCCAAATCACAGAATCATAGACCAGTTTTGGCTGGAAGAGACCCTCAAGATCATCAAGTCCAACCTTTTTCGTAGCCCTATCAACACCATGAAACCATGTCCCTCAGCCCAACATCTGCCCATCAAATATTGCATGGAAACCCGGGGAGAACCTGATCAACCACCGGATTGCTTGTAAAAGCAGATTTGTAGCTAAATCCTAACTTTGAAAGCAGTAACAGGCATCTCTGCAGCTCCTCCAAGACTGCCAAAACAACTCTAACACTTACTAAAGACAGCAGTGCAGTGTGACGTCCGGATTCCAGGAAAACGTGTCTGCTCCAAGGGAAAATTAACCTACCACTTTGTTTTCCACGCATTTGCTCCTTCTATTGCCTCCCATTATGCAATTTGGAGAGAATTATCCAGCCTCATAATACAAACCTGATGCGCCACAGGAATTTGTCTAAATCATGAAGTGCTAAGAGATGCTTCCAGAGAAGCACGCTGACAAGTTATTCACCCGCTCTCACTCCCTTCCAATTTGGTGGGGAAGCTAATGAAATTACGAGAGCGTATCATCTGTCAGTTTGGGATCAGCTTTTCTGGCCAGTGCACTGCTGATTGTCAGACTGGGAACTGGGCTTAAAACATTCAAATTGACACCACCCTGGTTCAGCCTTGGACTTCTGCCTTGAAGGTAGCCAGCTGCTCATTACACTACTTGCGCAGCATGGGATGGAGGTTTAGAGGAGGAAGGACAGACAATTCTCAAGCTTTATCTGAAGATTTTATGATCTGCAATGCATTAACTCCTTTGCTGTTACCGAGGGGACCCTTGGAAACAGGAGAGGATTGTAGACATTAGTAGCATGAACCAATATAACTAGAGGTCTGAAGGCAAAATATTTAAAAACACAATAGTAACACTGAAGACCCGGGAGAGAAAGCATCACAGAGTTGAGTTGGCCAATTTAAATAGTTCTAGAAATCATGTATGTTCAGACATTCAGTTCTAAGAAGTCTTGAGGGAGTGTTTCCCTAAAGCAACGTTCTTGGAAGGTCTGAAATAAGCACTTGTACAGAACACGTGCTGAATTACTCAAGCTGCCCAGTGCTCAGACACCGCTTTCACGCTTCAGCTTCCTGCGACAGCGATTACCGATAGCTACAGAATACATTAAGAACACTACAAATCAGAAATTTCACTTGTAACAGTCTCCCAAACAAAACAGCAATCAGCAAAAGTATGCTCACCAGACATCTGGGATGCTAGCTGGCTTAATTCTTAGAAGTGCACTAAAGGAAGCTACTTCATAAGCTTCCCATAAGAAAATGCTGGCTTCAAATAAAAGAAACTAAAGTATTGTGTATATCTATGTGGAGGCTCTACAAAGCAGTAGGTCACATGCAGGTGCACATTTTAATTCTGTGAAGAGATGTCATTTCATTTAGACATTATATGGTGTGGCTACTGTGGGAAAATACTTCATGTTTTTCGAGAACTTGTAAAATCCCCTTACACTGCGTAAATTTTCAATATGCTGGGAAAGTAGCCACGATACACAGCGAATATACAGCAGCATTTCAATCGGCAATAGAGTGAAAACAGATGTGGACGTATAGAGAAATAACATTATTCTAGACGACTAAATACGGCTGAGTGGGTGGGCAACCTGGAGGACCCTCTGAAAAGGAACATGTTTAATACAATACTGGCAACCACATTAAAGCTTCTTGCTACAGGAAATTTCTGGTTGTTACCAAATAGTTCAGTTAGGAAAAGTCTTAAGATATCTCCTTCCAGGAGGTATCTTAATAAACTGTGTACACACCGAGTAGGTAGACACGCACGTACAAGGGGCGAGGAAGAAACTGCTGCATTTTACAGACCAGTACAGGCTTCAGGGAGTCAATGATGAAGAGACTCACGGTTTATTTGTGTATTTATGGTACCAAACCTAACACCAATGTATGTGACACCCACTACCATATTTTCTACAGATCCCGTCAATGTCTCCAAGACAACTGCCTCTAAACTTGGGTCTCACTATCAAAAGCAAGATGCTGCAGTACACCATCTCCCTCGTTCACACACACAGAGAAAGAGTTTCTCACACTTTCCTAAAAGCTCACTAGAGCAATATCAGCAAGTAGCTGACAAATGCTGTATAACCAACAAAATCTGGACCTACAAGAGATAAAGACCAAACATGAAGCCAAAGCATCTGCCACAGCAGGAGAGCCATTTGGCAGCTGAAGAAATGCATAAATGGATAAAAAAGGCATTTAAAGACAAAAGTACACACAGAAAGTAGTCCAAGATGTAAAGGTATAGCCAAGCCTTGACCGTGCCAGAATATGTTCACTGGTAGAAAGATGCGCAGTAAAAAATGATGCAATTCATCTGGATTAACAGTTGGAACACTAACTATACATTGGAAGTGTTAAGGATAATCTAGTAGGAACGGAGTTTTTTCCCATTTGATAAATGTACACTGTGTTCAGCTCCTTGGCTAAAAACTGCATTTTTATCCTTGTGAATGTTATTGCAAGGTAAGTGGATTTATCTTAATCCTATAAACCAAAGAGTTTCTGTTCCCTCTGAATATACAATTCTGCTGCAGGACAAATGGGGCAGAAAAAAAAGAAAAAGGAACATCCACGTTTCTTATGTACATTGCCTCTCCTGAAGCATTAGGCATTTACACCAGGGACAGATAAAATCCAAACCTCTGTTCTTCACTTGCTTTCTTCAAAGAGAAAAAAGAAAATCCCTCCTGACTGTAGCAGAAGAAAGGCAGAAGCAGATGAACTTATGTCATCAGCGTAGAGAGGGCTTAGTATTTCATTCATTATGGAGTTAGGAGGTTTGGTAAGTAAAGACAAAATGACAGCTTGGCCATGGCACCAGGCTCCCTGCACTTTTGAGGTCTTTCCTCTCTCAGACTCTCTGAAGATGCTACAACCATCAGGGGGAAAAAGAGAGCATCAAGCTCTTGAAGAAGGATTCCCTAGATCCTGTCTTGGGTTTGCAATTCATTGTTGGGTCTGGATCAGCACTGGAGCAGATATTATACACGGACAGAAATAAAATCCCTGTGCCAAAGCAAGTACTTGCACTGTATCCAACATCCCCTTCATAAAACACCTCCTCCTCAGACCAGCTGCATAATTGAAGGGATGAGCAAGGGAATTACGCGGTCAGTGAGGTCTGCAGAGCTTATATCTCAACGGAGTAGCTGAAGAGTTCTGGCTGCAGGCACGGCATACCTGTACATTCACTAGGACTTGAGCATATTGTCACTTGAGCCAGTAAACATGGCTTTGGAAGTGAGGAGCAGATTATATGGATGTCCGTATTAATATCTTGATTATAAATTGGCACAGCCATTAGAAGAGAGAACACCAAGTGCTGCAAACTATGCACCACTGCATCTCGCATTTGAATCACAGAATCACAGAATTGTTGAGGCTGGAAAAGACCTCTGAGACCATCAAGTCCAGTCCACAACCCAACACCATCATGTTATCCTGCTTCTACCATTAAGCATACTGCCTTTGCCTATTAGTTCTCTAACTCTACTCCGTGAAAAAGCTGAACCAACGTGATTCGTGTTGCGCTACAGGACTCAGAACAATGACTACATTCTGATTTTACTCTCAAAATCCTTTGAAATGTAGAAGGTAGCAGCTGTACTATAGGGAACAGCATGACATTGCATTCCCTCATACAAGAACTTTTAACTGTTTAAGGTAAAACTTACACACTGCTGATCTGGAAATGCAGGCACTACTGCTCAAAAGAATCCGTGCTTTCCCCTACCGAGAATCGTTCATGTTTTAGATTGTTCACAGGTTAAGTGAAGAAGAAACAAAAAGTTACATGGAAAAATTGTTGCCATGTTACATGTGAAGCAGTAGTAAACAGTAACACATGTAGACAAACGCAAGGAAGTAAACCTAGGCAAAGGTTAATCTACACAGCTATCAACTGATTTTTTGTTATTTACCTCATTTCACATAAACAGAAGAGTCAGGTATAAACAAAAGCCACCTTCGTGAAGAATAACTGAAGCAAGCCTAACTGAGAAATAGGGATACACCACTAACACATAGCATGTGCTAATTTTTATACATATATATGCATATATTTAAAGTTAAGCATGCATTTGTTAATACAAACAGCAAGGCCCCCCTCGACGAGGAAGAAACTTTCAATAACTGAAAAGTGGGCTTCTGGCTTGATTTAGAAAAATCACAGGGTACTCTTGAAGAACAGTCTGAAGTTAAAGCAAAAAAGCCAGGATTGCAGTACTGAGAGCCACTGCATGGCTGAACACCACGTGGGCTTTCAGATCAGTCTGGGATAAAATATCACTTCCAGCATGAACTCCAAGACCGGAAGGAAAGCTGTAAACAGTGAAGTCCAAAAATCTAAACAACCCTAGAGAAAAAGGAACAGGAAGCTTTTCTTAGCAAGCACTACAATTAAATAATGATTTCCTGGCAGAATTCGAGACCTAAAAATTAAGTTCCTAATGTTTACAGCTGCTTAGATAAGATCCAAGTGTGGACATTACAAATTGATGAAGTGCCGTCTCTTTCTGTGTGCGACTGGTGCAATATGTATGAAGCGGCTCAAAGGTCCATCAAGTAAAACTATTATTGTTGCCGTCCCAGGGAAGGAGTAAAGAATCCTCTCAGCTCCTACTCAAGAGAACCTGTAACAGAAGGATGCAGATGAGCAAAGCGGTTGTTCTTCCCTGAAGAGTCTGTCTTCTCTACCAAGTACTGCTGCAAACGCAGCCACAAAGCGTGATGTCCCAAAAGATACTCAAGGGCACCATCTGGATGAAGAAAAACACTTCCAAGTCTGCAGCTGCAGCGATCACAGTAACCCCCACCCGTGCGTCTCGCTGGTGTTCTCTTAAAGGATTCCCATTTCCACCAACTTCCATCAACAAGGATTAACACACTTAAGAGTAAAATTTCAAGCTTTCAGGTTACAGATCCAACATCAAAATACACCAACTTGAAATGGACTCCTGCATAAACCAAAGTGATAGAGAAGTACTGCAGTAACTTCCAGATCTGGAAGGGAAATCTTAAAATTACACACCAACAGCAACAAAAAGAAGAGAGGAAGCCTCTGAGGCACTGCAATGACACATGCATCTGGACTACACAACACCTGACAGAAAATAACGCTGCCAAAACCCAAAATTGTGACACCTTTTAGGTCCTGCTGGAGACAATAACCAAGTTTATGCATAACAGCATAAAAATACAGAGTTCTATTTAGACAGGCAGTTATCAGCCCCTATCAGAGCACAGGGGCATTTGAAGTACAGAAATAATAAATCCCCCTTTCAAACCTGCAGCAGAAAAACGGCAGGCCTAGTTTGCCCATTTGTGGAAAAAAAGTCAGCGTGATATGGGCAAAATGCACAAAAAAAGCCAAACCAGGGATCCACCCCATGCCAAGGGCATCTGAAAGAAGTCTTCTGCCCTGTTCAGGCACGCGAGCCAAAATCTGTGCCGTGCACCACAAGAACTCTGTCCCTGCCACTCAAAAGCCTCTCCTTCGCCAGTTTTGTTTTTATGAAATGCCTTTTGGAAAGTGCCTGTGGAGTAGAGATTTCAAAAGCTGACTCAAAAAAATTTCTAGGCATATAATGCTGACCAGCTTCTCCACACACACATAGATAAAATTTCTCCAGGATTGTAATTAGAACATTACTAAACAAACCCATTTCCCTCAGAAACTACACACTGCAACCCTCGTAAACAAAGATCTCCCAATGCTGGCACTGACTTAGGGTGAGAGCTGACTTCTTCCCCTTTTGAAATTTTCCCAGTTGCAGTCTTAAAATCTGGACTTTTTCAAAATTCAGAAGAACACATGGTGTTTATCTGATGGCCTGGCACCACATTTTCCTAAAGTCTTCAGCAAAATCACATTTTAATTCTCATCTTAATTAGGTCAACCTAAGTCTCACGGAGACAAGATGAGGGCACTCGCCACATGCCTAAAGATAAGGGGAACATTTATGAAATAAGTCTTCTCAACTCATCACAAGAAATAGATACTCGTGCTAATCCTGAGGGGAAAACAGAGTAGTTGGCCAAGCTTCACAAATAATATGGAAAAAATCCAGGGACTTGGGGTTCTGGAATCAGCAGCACTGAACTTCCCATCACAGCAATCTGCTGCTCAAGTGTCCCAGTAGAAGAGCTGACCTGCCCGCGACGCTTTGAGTCTGCACCTGGGCACGGGATCCCCCGCCCCAACTAGGTCATCTCCACAAACACAGTCTGGCAAGCCCAGGTTCAGTTTTCCAGGATAAGCCCCCAAACAGGCTTTCCCTCTAAAAAACCAGCTCCTGAAGAATCCTGGCAATTCAACATCTGACTTGGAGACGTCTGAAGTTACTGGACCACCTCTTGTGAAACGAAACTTAATTAAATATTTGGCTTCACAGCAGAGGCGGAGAGTAACTACCTCTTTCCAAGAATTTGGTTTCAGATCTCTAAATGTCCTCTTCATTTTCAATCCAATGATTTCAGAAGTGACATTGTGTTCCTAAAATGTGTTTGGCATGAAATAAACAGACACTGGCACTAATACATTTTCAGAGAGGCAAGGACACCTCACTTTGCCAAATCGCTGCCTGCACTGCCTCGCAGCTAACACCACTTTGTGGTTGCACAGAATTTTGACCCAAAATGCAAACAGAGCTCAGAAGGGAAAAAAATTCAAATTTGCTACTTATCATTTCTCATTTTTCCTTCCAGTTGTTAATTCAGGTTTTGGATTACTTTTCAAATTCTGTCAGTCAACCCAAAGGAGAGAGTGCATCCTCCTTTGAGGTTATCGCTCCTCACAACCCAATTCAGTACCAGCTGCAGTTAAGTTAATAACTCTTATCATTAAGAACACACTAGTAGAATTTGGTTAATCTTGGTGCTCCACAGTTTGTAAAATACTGACTGACAAGATTTTTTTGTGTGACATCAAATATACTTTTACTGTACTAAAAAAATCAAGTCTTCTGGACACAGGATAAAGTCTTATAAAAATACTTATATAATTATATAAATGGTAATATGGTAGCCTTTGGCTCATCACTAGCTCCCTAAACTCTGACCCTCTGACAGAAACAAGAAGATCTTATTAAAGGTCCAGGCAAATATTTGAAGAAAAAACATTCTGGTATTCAGAGATACAAAATTTTTCATCACAGCTGAAGATTAAAAACAAAATAAGGGGAGGAAAAAAGTCGAGAAGCACTCCCAATCTTATGGCCAAGTTTTGTTGATACTGTTACCCACCATCTACATTTTAAAATAGTGTTAAAAGCTTCTTTTGACCATCCTTTAGGGAAGCAATTTGTAAAAACTGCTTTAAAGGGTGATTTATTAGAAAAATTATGGTAGACTTTTGGAAGTGGAAGAATTGTTGGACCCTTGACTCTTAGGAGAAACACTAACCCCACTCCAGGTTGGAAACCTGGAGAACAGCAATATTTCAGAAAGCCTGAAGGAAATGTGTAGCAGGGGAAAATCTAGCATGGCAGAATAGCCCCGTCCGCCGGCCTTCCCCCTCCAGTGGGCTATTTTGAGGAACCAGGAGTTGGAACCGTGCTGCCTGTAAAAACTTAGCGGTGATGATTCTGGAAGTAGCCACCCATTTTCAAAGAGAAACTTCACCACTCTACAAGACCGGACAAAGACATGTTTGTTTCCTGAATCTGAGCAAACAGAAGCTTATGCTTCCTTTTGCTAAAGTCAAGTTCAGAGGCAAGAGCCCGCAGCCGACAGGTCCTGGCTCCCTTCAGCTTCACGGCTCCACCAAGCATCCACGGGCCCTGGATGGTGTGGAGGGGGGCTGCCAATACCTTAAATTCTATCCCAAGTGACTGACAGCCACACCACTGACCAAAGGTTTTTCGGGGTTCTATAGACACAAGCACAGAACAGAGAGCACAGAACTACAGGAGACGTTCCCTAATTCTGCTTCTCTATTCTTGCCTCCCCCCGTCTGTGCTTGAGATGCACAGGAGCCCTCTGCAAACCCCATAATATTTAACATCGTGAAGGATGTAAGCATTCAATAGAAACCATGGGAATCGTATGTAAAAGTTGCAGGACTGCCAGGCAGTTTGGAATGGGCAGAAACTATGGCAACAGCTTACAGTTTACTCTTTGTACACCGCAGAAAAGACAACTCTCTTCCCACGCTCATTACTCACGTCACTATTTTTAGGCACCAGTGGCACGGCATGTTTTACATGCAGCACGCTCTGCCGCTCCAGCGCCAGCCCAAAGCTTGTCACGAGAGAACCCCTTGCTCTGCAATTCTACGTTTACCACCTCATCCGCCTGAGCATTACGCAACAAAAAATTAAAACTTATGAGGTGAAACTCTGACAGAAAGTTACAGGTCAAGAGAGTATTATAAATCTGCGTTTCTTGTCTTCCAAACACCAAGGTGTTCTCTACTTATTTTGAATACGTGAGCCCTTAATTTTAAGGCTCCTAATTTCTCCTAAAATGAGGGCTTAATACATTTATTGTTAATTTATTTTTAAGAAATATGTTCATTGTTACACCATATTTTAGTGGCATATCCTTTCCCTGCTCCCAGAGATAGATTTTTTTTTTACATTTATATTGGTGATAAGTGAAGCATGAGGGTTTGAGGTTCATCCTTTTTAGCTCATAATAGCAAGAACTGCCCAATTCAGAAACTTTATTTCTGTGCATTTAACTAGCAAATCTACAGCAACCAAAGAATCAAAGAATTAAATATCAGATTGTGACAGTTCAAAAGGCCTCAGTCCTCAGAACATCTCTAAGGAATATTTCCATCTCTAACGGTAAGAATTCCATACAAACATTCCACTTATAAACAAATAACTTTCAGAAGAATAACTTTCAGCATTCTACACAAAGGTTTTCACACTGCTTTTTGCTCATTTTCTTTACTGAACTATGTCAGAATTTTACAGAAAGCATGAAAATATCACATTAAGAGTTCTCCCTAATCTCATGTGCTTCTCATCATTGCAAAATTATTCTGTTATTCCTTTCACGGAGAAGACTTTTCCCTTTAAATAAAAGGTGTATCACTCAGCTCACAAGTAAAAATCAAGTTTGATCTTATTTTGCCTACGCTACATTCTATGCCTAGTTCTTTCACCTTTAAATATTTATCAACTGTGTAGCAAGGGTTATAAAAAAATATTTGAAAATTGGATTATGTTTTCCAGCAGACAGCTTCCACAGATAGGTTAAGAGTTCTGAATAATTTTGTTTACTGAACGCAAAGCGACACAAATTCACATTTGCCATAGCAGAATGATTCCATTAGTTCACATCTGCCTTAAACATCAAAACACGTGTCTCCCCACTAATGAATTTCAGACCAATAATTTCACATCCATCAGCTGGCTGAAATAAATCCATTACAGTCTGTGGTATATTTTAAGAGTTTTGCGGTGGGTACACAGCAAACTGAGCAAGACAGATTTTTCTGACAGTAGGCAGAACACTAAGATGATCCTGGTTTATCAGAAACACTTTAAAACGCATGAGCAAGCCCAGCAAAAATTTATACCAAAGAAAACAACAGTCATTTCTGCAGTTTCTTTACCACTGATACCCCTGCAGGGTTTATCATTGTAGGACTGATTGTTCTCATCAAACCACTGGAAGGGCGAAAAAACCCCATATGGTGAAGAAAGCTGTACTTGCAACAGCCATTGCTTTAGAAGTAATAAGTTATTAAAAAAGCAATGTTTTAAAGGATTGTTGTTTAAGGCATTAACCCTCAGATCACCTTCTGAGTGAGTGTAACCAATATATTAGGACATTTAGCAAAACGGGGAATTGTCCTGGAGCAGCGTGTGTCCTAAACCAAGTATTTCACTAAAATCCGTAGTCCCAGAAGAGTTCCAAAAATCTTTAAATGCAAAAAAGGTGGTGTTAACACTTGAAGTTAACGCACACACTGCGGCAGTAAGCTGCTGAAGACATTTTTTATATTGCCTGAAGAGCCAGAGCTCACAAATTAATGAAGATACAGTTATAAATTTGATTTGCTTCATTGCTCCAACATGCACCATATTTGAAACACTAACAATACGCAACATAATTTCTTGTGCGGGTATTATGTATCAGAAGACGTACCTCTATATCCTGTATTATCTTTGGGTATAAGGACCTGTAAAATGAATTTGGGGGGCCATCTGTTGGTCTGTTTTTAAACAGGTACTGATCCCTAGAAAGAATCAGAAACATATTTTTCAGTGTACCACAAAGAATCCAAACTTTAAAGGAATTTAAAATCTGCACAGAACAAAACCTTATGACATACTGAAGAAACAATTTCAAGAATTTTTAAAATCCCTGTGATTAGATTTGACAGCTGTATTTAAAACATCCAAGACTAAAAGGTAACAGGTGTTTTCCTTATGGTTTTCCAAATTAGGGTTCATGGCTTCATAAGGTTTTTGGCCAGCAGTGTCATCCTCTTGCAGTATGCCTTGCATTTTCTTGGGAACACCACTAGAGAGCACAGAAAAACAGGTTTCTAAAGCACATCACCTCAACTCTTCAGATATTTGCAAAGGATAGAAAAACTCCACTGCCACAAACATAAATGCTTTATCTTTGAGAGGTTTCTACAGTCCAATCAGCTATTTTACATCTTAAGCAATTAAAAAAAAAAACCAAACCAAACCCAACTTTAACTGGAAACACTTCACTCGAGGAAAAACACTGCAAAACATGTTGTTGCTAGTTTTTGTGAGCTGATCCTACATGTTCTCCCCGCAAAGCAGAAATTACAAATTTGCAGACAGACTTATCGCAAGAAAGCGAGTGCTGAAAGACGCTGGTGCACAGGACAGGGGACAAAGCCAAAGCAGAAACAGAAGCCGATGGCTTTCGCCATAGCTACCCCCGCCAGTCCCCAGCACAGACTCTCGTGATACCAATTTACTATAATCTTGCTTTTCTGACAGAGCTCATTATGAGGGAAATTTGTAACGGAGAACACTGTAGAAAGTGAATTTAGTTAAAAGTGAAGGTACTTACCAACCCCTTCTTTCCGACAGTCCCTTCCATAGTGGATCTGTGCGTACCATTCTTTCAATCAATTTTTTCCACAGCATTCCCTCAGAGATGACCCTCTGCCATTCCTTACATACCAGCTCTGCTGCACAGAGTGATCTGGCATCAAGATAGGAAAGGATGTTTTCTGCTATGTGATCTAAGCCTTGCTCTACAAAGAAATAAAGGCAATCGAGACATCAATGACTTCACAGTAAACTACTAAACAAGTTTTGCAATACAGTCAGAGAAAGCCAACACAGCTTTAAGGCATGGGAGCAATACAGTAATTAAATTATCATACGTAGAAGCAGTAGTTAATTAATGCAAAAAGGTACGCTCAAGTATCTCTAATGCTCTACTCCTTTCCTAGTACACTCTGCCTGCTGGACTGTCCCACTTCCCGAGAGTGAGAGCAACCCAAAATTCAGCATAGTATGCAAGCAGCAGAAAGCATTTTGCTTTTCCTGGGCACAGAATCCAGACTCTTTAAGCACATAATGCACTGGGCTACATGATCCAAAAAGAAGATCAACCTCAGGCAGATGCTCTACTAAGCAACAGTAATAAGTTATTAAAATAACAATTTAATTTTTTTTTACTACTCCTTTGCATATAGCAATAGATAATTCAACTTGGCAGAAGATGGGACTCCACAGGAACAACCATCAATGTATCCACTAGAAGTGTGAGCAAACATTCTGTAGAAAATTTCTACCATCAAATGCAAGGCCGAGTTTTGTCTTTAAGCCATTTCTATAACCTGCAGGTGCCAAGTCCACTCCTGAATTTTGTTCAGGGCTCTGGTGCTAGAGCATATGCCAGAGGCACCATGCCCTGCAGCCTGGTGTAGGAAGGGGAAATCAATGAGAATGAGTTTGACAGTAATTCATTAATTGCAAAAGGTGCTTTAATAACAAAGGCAGTTACCCCGAACCCTGATTCACGGCTTCGAGTCACCAGACTCCCTATTTAGAGGAATCATTACTGAACAACTTATCTCAGAAGCTGGGGGTTTCGCGGCTTTTCTTTAGCTAGAGAAAAATTCAACAGGGACAAGTTTTTTGAAACAACTTCAAGTTGAGTAAACCAGACGGTAACATTCTATACAGCAGTTATTTGAGGGCCAGTGGATGCCACTGTTTCTAGGATGAGAATCAGCTAAGAAACCTCAGGATCAGCAGGAGTCAAGCAACTCGCAAATAATGAGCGGCGACAGCTCAGCTTCTGCACCTCAAATTCCAGTGCAAAATAAATCTGGTTTTGCTGCACAAAGATTTCCCAATGTATTTACAACAGCCACACAAACAGATATTATCTCAGCAGTTTTCCTGCATCTGCAGCTCATCCCACCGGCACCTTCTACAGCGAGGGAGTGATGGGCGAGCGCGCGCAGCCCTGATCTGAGGACACCAGGTTTACCAGCTCACAGAGTGAGCTCGGCAACGCACCACAGGAGAGGCCCCAAGTAACACAGAATTGCTGCAAATGGAAACCCGTTGGCGGTACCCCCACAGCCCAGAAACGACAGCTACCCGGGCCACGCGCACGCTCCAATAGCACCTGCAGCCTACGGGACGCTGGGCAACGAGCAATAGTCATTATTGGAGTGTGGGAACACAGACTCTCATCATGAAGATCCCAGCTACCAGAGGCAGCTTATTAACCCCCGAGATCCTTCCATATCGTGGCAGGGTCCGATTCACACGCCGAACACCTTCCACGCACCAGCCAAAGTTCAAATGTACCAGAACTGGGGGCCTGCCCACTGATCCAAACCTATGCAAGGCAACGTTCTGCAACATATGATTTCAGAAATACCAGTTAATAGTCATCCAAAGCACTACGTTCTTAAGCTGAAGCTGGCAGAAAGAGTAAGTACATCAATAAAGATCATGAATGCAGTAAGCTGCCACCATAGATCAAGGCATAACCCGAGTGGAACACTGGATGCATTTGCTGATGGTCTTTACTTAGATCTTGTCTCCTGCTGACAGCATTAAGATTTAAAAACCTGACTGTAGCTGACTAAAAGTACATGTGTAGAAACCACTTAGATAATACACTTGCACTAAGTTTAAAACAGTAATCAAACTTTTCTTGTTCATATTCCAACTACAGTGTCATGGGTCCCACAAAAATAACTGGTAAGTCTGTTACTTATTTCAAAGGACCTGCAATTTTGCTTTCCCAAAAACTCCACTAAATCAGACATCTAGAATAAGTTAATTTTTGTGAATAACATCTGCCAGTTGGACAAGCATAAAAAAAAATAATCTTTCAGACCACGAGATGATGACCTTTTTAATTTTCCACTTTATCTCATGACAGCCTATTTTAGGCTTCAAATAGTCCTGAAAAATCAAAGAAACTACTGTTAATTTTTTAAGGAATCAAGAAAGTGGGCGTATATAGTTCTTCACTGCATGTTCAATTTTGCACGGCCTTCATAAAAATGAACAGCAACAGAAGAAACCAATACATGTAGCTGCAGAGCATTTGTTCATTTCTCCTACATAACTTAAGAAATTATAAAAAGGCTTTAAAGAATGGTGAAAGCTCCTACAGCGTAAATCTGGTTTATATAAAAATTTTTCAATACCAGTCATAATAACAGACTCAGATAGCTGAAATGTAACAAGCTCCAAGTAGCCGGTGGGTCTCAAACCCAACCACTTCCAAACCAGCAAATTCTCCCTGACAATACCCTGTCTCGGAGCTGCTTCAGGCTGCACCATCTCCTACCTCAGCACTTTGAAGACAATAACGGAGCTTTTCACTACATCATAAAAGTGGGCTTCCAGTCTGCTTACTAGTAAATAACAACTTTGAGATTCTAGGTACTGTTTACTTTGGATATATTTATCTTACTGTGATAAGCGATTTGAAGCATTTCTTAAGGTTTGTCCAGAAAACAAAATCATTGCAAGGTCATTTTCAAGAGTTAGTATAAAATCGTGAATCCTTGGGTATCAAGAAGACAGACTAATTCGTTCTGCAAAGTGGAGGACACAGCTAGATAAAAATACAGAAAACAAACGCGGAGTAAGCATTCCTCTGCTTTTGAAGGTCACAGGTATGACCAGGGCACACGTCATGTTTTAACAGGAACAGATCTAACAGTTATTTTAGACTTCAGTACAAAATAGTTGTGTTCAACAACCCAAGATCAGACTATGCAGAGCAAGTGACTGTCTAGTATAGAAGCAATGCTGTAATCACACAATAGTCCTCTACACACTGTGCCAGCAGTGCATCACACAGGGATATCGAGTCAAATTATTAGATAATAAAAGAGGATATAGTGCTAAGAAATTACAAAATTGATAATTCATGTTCAACCAGTATCAGGCTCATTGATATGTTTCAAGGTCACCAATTAAATACAAAAATGAATGACTGCAAAGTATGGAAGAAGTCAGAAGCAGCTAGGAGTAAGCAAGGTAGGCTACAGCTAAACCACCAGACCCAGGAATTATTAAAAAGAGAGGAAAACGCCCTGATGCCAACAGTATTTCTGAAACGTGGCAGAATGGTAAGAGACCCAGCTTCCAGCTCTCCCAGAGATACAAGGATGCTGTCCTGTTCCTTCTGTGTGAAAGGCATTCTTAAGCAGCAGTCGTCTGCCAGAAGAGCAGCGACACACGTCAAACTAACCTTTTCAGATCAGCCTAACTCCGCTTTGTTAGAAGAAACACACGCTCCAGCTACGTCTGGGTTCCAGAAAAAGAAAGCAGCACAAGATAGGCTCATGACACGTAGATCTTTCAATATCTGCACTTTTAAGCTGTAAAATTCTTCACTCATGCACCTGAAAGACTGAAGGTGATTGAGCAAATGAATGTTGCAAAATCCATCAAATAAACTGTCTGTAGAGCTAAAAGAGCAGCTGTCCTTGGGTCTTCTGGTCACAACACAGAATAGTTAAGATTGGAAGTGACCCTGAAGATCATCTAGTTCCAACCCCTCTGCTGCGGGCAGGGACACCTCTCTCCCACTAGACCAAGTTGCCCAAAGTCCTGCCCAACCCAGCCTTGAACACTTCCAGGGAGGGGCCATCCACAACCTCCTTGGGGAATCTGTGCCAGTGCTTCACCACTCTCATGGTGACCAAAGTCCTGCCCAACCCAGCCTTGAACACTTCCAGGGAGGGGCCATCCACAACCTCCTTGGGGAATCTGTGCCAGTGCTTCACCACTCTCATGGTGAAGAATTTTTTGCTTATATCTAATCAAAATCTATCCTCTTCCAGTTTCAGGCCATTGCCTCTTGTAAAAAGCCCTTCTCCAGCTTTCCTGTAGGTCCCTTTCACATATATTAGGTGACTCTGGAGCTTTCTCTTCTCCAACGTGAATAACCCCAGCTCCCTCAGCCTGTCCTCAGAGCAGAGGTGCTCCAGCCCGCTAATCATCTTCATGGCGCTCCTCTGGACCCGCTCCAGCAGATCCATGTCCTTTTTGTACTGTGGGCTCCAGAACTGGATTCAGTACTCCAGGTGGGGCCTCATCGGAGTAGAGTGGGAGAATTACCTCCCTCGACCTGCTGGCCACACTCCTTTAGATGCAGCCTGGGAGAGAGTCAGCTAACACCCCCAAGTCCTCTCCTCAGGGCTGCTCCCAATCTGCTCTCTGCCCAGCCTATATCTGTCCTTGGGATTGCCTCGACCCAGGCGCAGGACCTTACACTTGGCCTTGTTGAACTTCATGAGGTTGGCATGAGCCCACCTCTCAAGCCTGTCAAGGTCCCTCTATTTGTCACCACTGTTTGTCTCTAGTAAAGATGGGAGGGTGAGATTCACGCTGAACCCATCTACTGTTTAAAGAACGAATAGATGTGGCACTTGAGGATATGGTGTAGTCGTTAGAGAAATGCTGGGAAAAAGGTTGGACTTGATGACCCTGGAGGTCCTTTCCAACCATAATGATTCTGTGATTCTGTACTGGATGCTTTTCTCATTCCCAAGCTGAGAAGTGTAATTTCATCTAGCTGGCATAATTTACTTAAACAGCCATGCCATGTACACTAACCTTCTTAGGTGAAGGAAGCTTAAACATTTTTAGTCAAAGAGCACTAAGCAAACCATAACTCTACACTTATTTCAACCATGTACTTAGGGAAAGTTTATGAGACAAAATAGCCATGCTGGCACTCGAACGTATTGCTAACATCAGTTCTGAGCAGTTTCCGAAATGTAAAGATCATGAACATGTCAGATGTGAGGTGAATGATCACCAAGGGGAAAAAAGTGACAAATAAATTATATTAATGCACATACTATTTTCACAGTTAATCTGTTACTGCCATCTTCTGGCAACAAACTAAATAATTGTCCTCCCCTAAAAGAGAAGGGAACTCTGAAGAGCTGTAAAGTTATCAAAAATCAACCTAACAAAAAGGCTAAGCTGCAAAGCATCCTTTGAACTCAACAAGTGCATGGTTCTGTAGGTTTCTGGTGGTGCTGCTTTTGGGGTCTTTCCCCTGTTCTACTGTACCTGGTACCTTCTCTCAGAAGCCACTGAACAGGTCTTCTCAGACCTGTTCAGAATCTGAAATGCCTTTCACAGCATCAGGTTTTTTTCAGTAGCAGACAAGTGGTTTTGAATCAAGCACAAACACTTTAGGGGTATGCAGCATACAGCACATTCTCTTACTAGAAATCAACATTGTATTTTAACTCCTTTGTGTAAGAATGCCCACGTCAATTACTTGCAGAAGAATTTGATTTGGATTACAATTTTGAAACCATAGACAAAACTTATCTGGATCACAGTCATGGTAGTAGGAAACACTCACAAGGGCTTGCTTTCTATCCTAACAGCTTTTAGCACGAGGCAAACAGGAGTATTGAAGTCCATAGTTCTACAACTCCATATTCAGAAATGGATGGGATGTCTGAGTAACACAATGTATGTATTCCTCAACTTGTGAACTTACATTCAACATTCTTTACATTCTGAAATGCTATTTTTCAGAGATAGTTCTTCATATTAAATGTGTTGCGTAGAACTGACTCAGAACTCAGAAGCATCAGGCTAAAGCCCAGGTCCTTCTCAAATTCCCATTTTTAAAAATATCATTTCACTGTAACATACATACCAAGATGGTCCTAGAACACAAAACCCAAGGAGAGTAACTCTCCAGATAAACCCATAGTACCAGAAAAATCTTTCTTCCTAAGGTGCCTACAGGTTAGGAATGTTCTCAAGAAAACTTAGGCTTGACTGCCTATCTACAGGAGGATGTTTTATGGCATGGTCAGACCAAGGTTTTGGAGAGCAAAACCCAACTGAGGAGCGCTCAGCTGTCTTTATTCTCTTCAACCCAAGGCTTTTTCAGACTCTTGCTCGTGGTGTAAACCTAGTACGAAACACTCATTAATGTTTAATTGCACTAAACCGAGCTTTTCAATGAAAGCTGACTGCAAGCAGCTGCTGCATCTCCACGACAGTGCTGAGACACACACGTCTGGGCGTCCGGCCGGGTCGTATGCCGGCAACACGGAGCCAAATGTCGCATTGACTTTTAAGGATCAACGGTGAACTACTAGGCAGAAAGTCTTTACCAAGATGCGTCATTTTCACAATTCTGTACAACACTGGTCACAGCTGAAAATAGACTTTTAAGAAGTCAGAAACTTGAGCATTTTCTGATGCTAAAATAAGGCAATCTTGTTTTTTATGAGTACATTGAGCAAAAACATACAAATGCTTTGCCACCAAGTCTATTCTTAAGATTTGTACTGCTTGCTAAAGTGCACAGAACTAAATTGTTCAGTAAAATATTTACTCTAGTTAACATAGGAGAAACAGATCCAAAGCACAGACACTCCAACAGGCCCACTGAAAGCATTCCAGAAGACACGCAGGACTGAGTTTCAGACACATTACAGCCTGAAGTAACTGCATATACCGACCTGACACTAAAAGACAGAGAGCATTTAGCTTCATAAACAGTTTCTGAAACAGGTACTAAACCTTATCAACTTTCTTTAGTAAAACACATCTAGCATTTATTTGTACCCTTTTCAAAGAAAAAAATTACACCCAACTCTTACACCTCTACAAGAGCTTTTGCAATTTTATAGAAAAAAAATTACAGCTGCTGTTAATCATAGGTACCAGATGAAAGTTTGGTTGAACTTCAATAATAAATAAAAAATAATTAAAATCCACAGGGATTTCAAAGCTCAATGTCTAAATATCACTTTGTATGAAAATGAAACCCAAATGATTTAATATCAGATAGGAAACAGTCACTTAGATCATGCAACTGCATGGGCTTTTATTATTTTAGAAACAAATTTCAAACGAAGCCTGGCAGGGTTTTACTTGCCTGACATAGTGTACAGTTCTCTTACAGTTTTAACACACAAAACAGGTGAGAAACTTGCTTTCCTAATCAGGGGTGGCCAGGCAGTGCTCCAGGGTCAAAGTTATAATTCTTTTAAGGAAAGGGCTCAAACTGGATGAGGCCATGCAAGGAATATTAAGACTAACATTTTAAAGGTAACTAAGATAAACAAAAGCAGAGTTATCCTTGCAGTGATGCTGTCCATTATACACCATTGTCTTTTGAGAGCTGTTTTTGACCTGCTAGAGGAAATAGCGCTGGCAGATGTGGAAAAACAATGAATACAGGCTCCCGAGCCACTCTGGTCAAGGAGACTTGCAGCAGCTGATGCAGCATCAGCCGTACTCTGCGACGGTGACTCGCAGTAAAGAGCCCAACCACAGCCCAATTTGTAAGAACTGACCCTGTAAATTAAACATTCTGCCACCACTTACAGAAAAGTACAACGGAATTAGCAATTATTTTCCAACACAGTGAAGGGAAAACAGATACCGCAAACTTTTTCCATTCTTCATGCATTCTCACAGGTGTAAAATCAGTAGGAACAACAGCAAGCAAAAACTATTTCCATTTAAAAGGAATTTTACTTCTGTAGGACAAGCTAAACTACCTTTTAAAAAGGTAGTATTTCACTGTTGTCTTCTAATGTGATGCTAGTCCAACATGGGATTGATTTCAAATTAATTTCTTGGGTAAATTCATACCAACGCTCTTCACACACTACATTACCTTCAAGAAAGGCTGAGTATGGAAACAGTTCCCAGTATTTACATCTGAACAAACAACAGAAGGTGTAAACATATCATTATACATACAAATGTGGTGTAATTGTCACTTTATGCAGCCCCCCAAAACTTCTTAGGAATAAATATATAACATGAAAGAACTGTCTAACTCCATATCAGCACCGAGGTATAAAAGCAAACAAAATAAAATTGTAACTGAAGCTCATACTCGCACATGATCACCATGACTGTCTATTTCACTTTATTTTTTACTTAAACCTAGACGCTCCCTAGAGAAATCAATATTCAGTCCTCTCAAAACAAGTTGGAAGAAACATCCATACTACCTAAAGGAGACAACTCTGTATTCCGAATGAGAAGTACATTTTATGTGTGTGGCCAGACGAGCTAAGTCTTCTTTAAAATAACTTTGTGATGTGGGGGGGAAGGAAGCTCCCTCTCTTTCAGTCTTCCTTCACACTTTTAAGCCTGGTTTTTAAGAAAACTGAGCACATGTGAAATCTCGTATCACTCCTTGCCTCCTACCCAATGCTCTTCATTCCCCGCCAACTGAGAAGTTCCTCTCAACCATGCTTGACAGATGAGCCAAAATCCTCCACAAGTTGATTTCCTCCAGGTTTTGTGAAAATGTTGTGTCCTGGATAGCATCCACAAACTATTTGCTCACGGCAGGTGTGAATCTGTGCCACTGTAGTGCCAGTGGCAAACTGAATATTTTGGCCACTAATGTCATGTGCATTTCCCACCCTGGAAACAACGTCCATGCATTTATCTTTCAAAGAATCAAATGAATCGTTCTGCCCAGCAGCAAAAATCCTGGGACACAATTCCTTTCAGAAATTAAGGGGAAAACATATGCAACTTACTAGGAGACTGAAAGTTAAGAGATTCTATACACACCGTTACTACTGCTCAGTATTTTTTTGAAGAAATGCAAATAGTAAGTGCAAGAACGGATTTCATATTCCAACTATCGATCCAAGTTTACACTGACTGGTGGCAGAAGAGGTTCTGAGAAACTCAAGGAAGGCATCATGGCTGGACTATACAATAAAAATCCGTGACTGCTTTTCCTCTTCAGTCAGTAACAAGACCGGACAAACTAGGTTCACACATCTAAACAGGCAACTTTTTCTCTAAGATTTAGGAAACTGAGAACAAAACTAAAGCATAATAAATACTTCCCAAGTGAAAAGATCTCTACAGTATTTTCCACACCTATGGGGTTTGTATGAAAAAGGAATTTAGACTAGAGCTTGCAAAGATACAACTTCTGCAAGAACTCAGTTCTGATTTGAACACAAACTATTTTTGAGAATATGCTACTCAAACTACTTTTAAATGGAACAACACTGGCATCCAGTGGCCAATTCAATTAATCACAGAAGTGAATGACTTCAGCTGCCCTCCTGCCCTTCTTTTCACTAGGATGCATCACTTACACAAGACAATCTAAATCTGAAGGATGCTTTCCATACATCCCAAAGTATTAAAAAAAAAAGTATTTATAAATGCACCTCTTGTAAAATAAATACTAGTTTACCTGGCAACGCAGTGATGAAGTCCCGTTGTAACATGGGCTTCAAGTAAGAGTTAATATGTCCATGCTGATAGTGACACATTCGTGAAATAAGGTGTTCCACAAATTCAACTTGATCTGATTCAGACCACTGGTCAAAATATTTAATACACAAGTCTTTTTCCTTCTCGTAGTTTCCTTCTGATGGTCTTTTTCTTGAGACAATCACAGATGAAGTTCCATTACTTATCTGTTTTTAGAAAAGAAGTAGCAGTATTTAAATATACACAATAGGAACAACTGTGTAACAACTCTCTCAAGGAATATTATGTGAGAAGATGCAAAGAAATAAACACTAAATTTCAAAACACATTCTTAAAGCTGTGAGTTCACCGTATACATTTTATCTTCCATAAGGATTTGCACATAACTCTAAGTTACTTCTTACACTGAAAGGTTGGAATTCCCTTTCACCTCTTACCATTTAAACAGCAAGGAACTTAATTCTTTTTAGAACAAATGCTTCCTGATTAAACCAGTGGTTTCTGCACATTGCAATCTGCCGCCACTTATGATTTATACAGGTTCCAGTGGTTAAAATAATACACTTTTTTAAACATATCAAAGTTTGGTATTAACACTCTAACACAAAAATTCAAGATCCCCATGTCACTCTTGAGATGCCTGCACATATATGAAAACAGAGAATTACAAGATGTCAAGGGCCTGAGTTTGTTTTTTTTAAAGAATAGCTCATGTCAATGTTTGAGACATCCGCACAAAAAACATCATTAAAATCTCAGGAGCTTTAGCTACAAATAAGGACACTACAAGTAGAATATCCCAGGACTTAGTGCTAATTAGTAAATGGAACCAAAGACTGATGCCAGGCTCTTCTGAGCCCTTCAGGAAACCAAGACGCTGCTTGGGAACAACTCTCAGTTTTCTGAAATATTCCCATACTTTGTCAAAGTGAGTTGGTTGCAACTCCTTGTCACATGAAGGTGTTGCATTTCTCCTCTTAAATGACAGCCACATGCTCAGAAACGCTAACTATTCCCAAGTATCCTCGGATGCAGAGCTGTCCTTTCAAGGTCAGCACAAACTACAAAATCTGAGAAGATCCAGTAATTTCTCAAGTATTATTCATCGGCATCATCCTTCACTTGAAGGCCAAGCTAATTTTAGGATGGTACAGTCAACTACATACAAGGATGATTGTGCAGATGCAAGATTTGCTTTCGCAAACATAAAATCATGCCAACTCTCTTTCTACGTGCACATTAGTCCTACCTGCCATAGGGTATTTTTCTTTGGAGACTCATCTTCATTCTGATCCTCCATTACTGACGTGTTCTAGGAAAAAAGGAAAGAATCATGACTTCGATGTTTTTATTTTATGGCAATTCCTTGCTCTACAAGCATTATAAAAAAGCAAATCAACTGAACAGATAAAATTCATTTTCCCAGTGAATGGAATTATCAAAGATTCTTGGCCACAAAACCTGGGTATTATAAATAAATTCTCCTGTTAACTGACATGTTTATCAATTCCATTTACTGTAAAGATAACTCCCCAACCCCTCTTCAATTTCCTTTGACAGGTTTTCATGCAGCCTTTCAACACTTTTCTCACTGGGAAATAAATTCACTTTTATCCTATTCAAGCCACAGTAATTAAACCTGTCAAAGTAATCAACTAGCACTTTCCGCCAAAGTTAAATTGCATACATCTAGTTGGGAAAAAAAACAAAAAAACAAACATAAAAACACCAAAAAAACACTATAAGCTACTTACATGCAACAGAATGCTGGGTTTTTTTCCCCAGCTCTAGTTTACCACAAGGAGGGACCGTTCTCTGCAGAACGCCTCTGTAATTCACTGCCACAATCTGTGTCCTATAAGCCTTGGCAGTCACCATCTTTCTTCACCCTGACTTAATTACTGTGCTTTCTCCACATCGTAACTGCTCCTCCCTACTGTGTTCTTCCCTTTTATTCAAAGGGACATATGAACTTCTATAAACGTTCAGCTGCAAATGTTTCTTTTAGAGCTTACCTCAGTTTTTCAAAATCTCTCACCTGTTTCTTCCCTTTTCCTGCTCCCTTTTGCTGTCCATTCCACAGTCACCAGCTATTTCTCCCTACTCAGGGGTACCCCACACCTCAGCAATTACTGCTCCTTTAGCTCCCCACCACCCCCATCCTCCCCATCACTCATGCCCAGGAGACACCAGCTAACTGGCAGAGGACTCTCATGAAAAACTGCATGTCTTTAAACATTGTCTGTATTTATTTCAGCCTTCTTCCCCTCGATCAGCTGTCTCAGCAGAAAGAGGAACAAGGCACTCAAGTAAAACACGTGATGGAGTAAGTCACAATTCCTTTGCTCTTGCTGTCACAGATTATCGATTAACCCCTTAACGACTCCATCCACCCCCATTCAAAACACAAATCCACCTCAAGAGCATTCACCGCTGCTTCTCCTCCTCCTTCTTGCATAAGTGACGTACCGCACCAAAGCCATAATGTCTGACAAAAATACAGTATTACCCCCTAGACAAGCGCTCCTCCACCGCCTGAGACAACTGCTTTGTCTGAAGTTTACCTTGAACTTTTTCTACCTTGCCGTTAGGTATGAAAAAACATGCAGCACACAGATCAAAGATTCCATTATAAAGACTACGCCCCCTGGGTGATGGAAAAACCCACGTATGACGCACATGACAATGACAAGCACAAGGAGATGGCTAGTGGGGAACACAAAACCGGACAAAGGCAGCAGAGGTTTTGTGCTACTCTGTGGACACATATAGTTTAGTGTTACAGGACATACAGAGGACAGGAACACCAGAAAAGTGAACCAGGCTTTCCACATTTTCAAAGTGACAGTCTCCTGAGGGCCACTGCAGCTGGTCACAACAAAACCAACCAGCACTGTCACTGACTGCAAACGATGCTCTCCCGCCGCACGA
>NW_009698305.1:74001-111157 GCF_000703405.1 Apaloderma vittatum
CACAAGAGGGAGCACAAACCAGCCGTGGCCTTACTGGTACCAACTGGCCCACACCCCTTAAACTGTTCTGGAAAGCAAACGTGACTCTCTGAGGTATTATGGAGGGATTTTTTATTTTATTTTTAAATTTAATTTTATTTTATTTAAAAACTCATTGCAGTGATTACATGTTGTTAGCAGAGTCTTCAATTAGTATGTCCTTAAATGAGCGAGGAACATCTCATTCTCTTTTGCAGCTGAAGGCTAAACGTGTGCATCGATCCTGTCAGTAAGAGCAAGGAACAGGAGCTCTCACTGAGAATGTCAAACATGGATGGCTTGGGTCAGCATATTCAGCAGAAATCCCCCATTTCATCAAATTAGCCCCAACCTAGCTTTCCTTCAGTAGGTCACAGCAAGACTTTGTAATTGCTTTCTTCTACTCCTTTATAGGGGAATATCTCAGAGATCATTGCTAACATTCCCTGGGACGTAGGCTAAGAACTAAATGTTGTATGTTTTCATTCTAGGAACACAGAACTGTAGCAGAGAAGCACTGCAACGCAAAGTGTGCAAGAATACAGACTTCACCAAAAGCATCAGAGTTCCATGTTAGGCAGACTGCAGAGCAAGTTTTTGTCTTTGGTGTGCACCTACCCAATTCTACCATGCCTCTCTTGTGCCTGGGTAAAGGAAAATGGGCAGTGGGCTTCAGGGAGAGGTTACTTCCACTGCTACAAGGGAGAAGTAGGACCACATTTCTCCTGTCCCTCTCCACTTGTCCCTCTCCCTTCAGAGCATCAGAGCACAGCCTTGGCCAAGACAACAGTGTCTTAGAGTCACAAACGGGTGACCTGGCACAGGCGCTGCTGCTGCTGAGAGTTACTTTCCATGTCCTCTCAACATCATGGCTACGAATGTGAGAGCAGACTACACTGACTGATTTTTTTCAGCTAGAAATTTCATGTTGTATTTCTGTTTTTAACCATTAATTTAATGGTATCTACTACTACAGTGTTTATTGCATTTTCTCTTTATTCCCACCCTAAACTCACTGAATATTTCCCTACTGTGTTTTAGAGCTTGAGGGTCTTAATTCTTCCTTCTTTATTGCTGGACCTGGTGTTGCTAGGTTAATGGTGGGACTTAACGACCTTAAAGGTCTTTTCCAATCAAAATGACTCAATGATTCTTTCCCTTTCTGCTCCCAAATATGTAGCTTGTTTTCCCTGAATGATCTTCTCTCCCTAATAAATTTTCTCTGCTTCTGTCTTAAACACTTAATTTTGGGTGTCATTCCCCAGATCACACACATCCTAACTCAGACTCTTACATGTTTCTAAAGCACTAAGCCTACCGACTCAAGTCTAAAAGAAGACTGGGTGGATCCTCTCCTGTTTTCTGGAAGAAGCAATTAGACAACTCTGATCTGTCCTGTACACCCACAGCACTTGGCAAAAGGAGAATTTCAAAATTCCTAACAGCTGGTGTCACTAGTCCTTGCTCAGGAAGTCTTCTAGCTCTTGTGCAAGAAGGACGATACGCATCTACAAGTTCAACTCTTCATCTTGCTGTTCCCTTCTCTCAACCTGTACCTTGTTTACCCCACCCATCCTGCACAGAAAGCTACCTTGCTGGCTGCCCCCACGGGTGTGCTGGCTTGGGCTGGCAGAGAGTTAATTTTCCTCACAGCAGCTAGCATGTGGCTGTGGTTTGGATTTGTGCTGCAAACAGTGTTGATAACACAGGGATGTTTTCCTCACTGCTGAGCAGTGCTCGCACAGCGTCAAGGCCTTTTCTGCTCCTCAGCCCAGCCCACCAGCGCGCAGGCTGGGGTGCACAAGGAGCTGGGAGGGGACACAGCCAGCACGGCTCACCCCAGCGCTCCAGAGGGATGTCCGTGACCACAGGACATCTTGCTCAGCATACAGAGCTGGGGAGAAAGAAGGAAGGGGGGGACATGCAGAGCAATGGTGTCTGTTTTCCCAAGTCACCGTCAGGCACAATGGAGCCCAGCCTTCCTGGAGATGCTGAACACCCGCCTGCCCATGGAAGCAGTGAGTGAACCCCTTGTTCTGCTTTGCTTCCATGCACAGCTTTTGTTTTGCCCATTAAACTGTTTTTATCTCAATCCACCAGTTTTCTCACTCTTATCCTTCCAGTTCTCTCCCCCATCTCACTGGGGGGGAGCGAGCAAGCAGTCAGGTGGGGCTTAGCTGAGGTGAAACCAAGCAGCTTTCAAGTGGCATTAGCACAGACTTCTCCATTTCCCTGCAGCTCTGCTGCTGATCAGCATCAAGACCTGCTGCAAACCAGTTACCCCAGCAAAGCTGTGAGCCTCTGCAATACGACCGACCTGTGCTTGCAGGCTCTGAAAGAACCAGCTTGATTTTTCACTCACACAACCATAAGAGCCTAGCAGCTTCTCACGGTGGAAGAGTAGCTTCTAAATATTGTCAATTAACCCTGTTTATAAGTTCATTTTTTCCAGAAATTTTTGTTAAGTTGCTCACAGCTCTTGTAAAAGTAGAATGATTATTTCCAACATTCATTCCTTAATTAGTCAGCCTGGAATAAGCGCTCGCCATCCCCTACTGAGAATGGCAGCAGCAGCAAAGCCATAACAATGGGCCTAAGCAGAGATGTTTTCCATTGCCTTATCGTTGCTATAACCCCAGTGAATAAAGTTATGCCGAAAACAGCCTCTATGTTTATTTTCACTAACTGTAAGGCCAGCAATGGCAATAAAGCTTACAAACTGCTCTACAAGCTCCAGAATTTTAAAGGTTTGTTTCCTGAAGATTTGCATCCCCTATTTCTTGCCCAGCTCTGCAGTAACTTCCAGTTTCCCTTAGTCTTTCTGCTCTACAGTACCACAAATCTTTGGGATTTCTATGAGATGCAGATGAACATGACAAACGGGTTCAAAAGTTACTTGGGGAGAAAGAGGTACTGACATGCATAATTACACAAAGCTAATTTCCTTTGGAGATTATGCAAAGCTTCCAAAAATATAAACAACCATGAACAATCCCCAAAGGCCAAAAATTCTGTAGGTATTATAAAATTTCATCAATCACAGTTTCAATTAAGATCTTTAGATACCTGGTAGCAACTAAAATGGGGATCTCAAGCATAATATTTCCCATATACGTATGATTGGAAGACATTAGGTGCAAAAGCACCTGAGTTTTTCTGCAGATGAACAGCACTCAGCCTGCGAGGCTCAACTCACTCACGAGATGTACAAAAAAAAGCCACACTTTTTGTAGCAGAAATCAATTAAAGCCATAGGGGCTAACCAGATTTCTCTTAGTGGTAGGCAGGTAATGCTTGGGTTGGCACCATGCTTCAGGACTTGGGAGTGCCTTTAAGCCACTTAATTGCCTCTGGAGGGAAACAGCATGATGCAGCTTTGTTCTTTAACCCAGTTTTAGTTCCAGTATCGAGAGAGCAATTACAGAAGTGACAGCAGTAATCCTGGGAACTGGGACAAGACACACAAGTTGCAGGAGCAGCACCCAGCGAGGCAGACAACATTGCTAAGGTTCTTTGATGGGCAACTTTTCCCTACCAAAGAATGGATTCACAGGATACAAAGGGTGGATGAACAAAAGTAGCCAATAGCTGTGTTGCCTTGAAAAAAAGAATAGCAGCCTTCAATTATTACACTTTTGACTATAATGAAAGGAGCAGTCATAGAAAACAAGGACTTTTATTTCCCACTGTGCTTGAGACTACACCAGTAATTCTGACCTGAGTTAAAGACCAAGTTAAGTCTTTAAAAATCTTCAGAATTCATACTCACTGGAAAAGACACCAGGAAATTTCAGTTAAAATCACTAAATAAGCAAAATTAATCAAAACAGTTCAGCTAATCAGGCTCTGATCTCTTTTAACAAATCATGTCTACATCTGATTTTATTTTTTTGTTCTTCAACTTCTGTAACTCGTACATACTTGGATATCACGAAGCCAAACACAGCAGATTAAGCTTGAGCTCTGTATACCGAAAGTGCCTTGTGAAACCAGCTCTGCCAGCATGAGGATTGCCGAAGGTATTAATTACAGTCACCCAGCAGAGGAGAGGAATCCACCATCCTATGTGACAACTGGACCACATCAGTAAGGAGGAGAGCTGGGTGACCATCCTCACCATCTAAAAGCAATGAGCGTGTGTCCCTCGTGGCTTCCAGCTTTTAACAGAGCCAGAAAACTCCAAACTTCTTAAAACATTTCAAAGTGAATGCAAGCCTCTCCTTAGGATGTAATGGTCACCATCTGCTAATCCAGGAATCGGTTCAACGGGGTTTATTAACATCTTGATACTTGATCAGGGATAGGAGGGGATTTTTCTTCTTTTAACCGCTGAGGGACTCTTAATAAATTAAAACACTGTAGCACAAACGCTAAACCAAGGTAGAGAATCACTAACAAACTGCACAAGATCCGAATCGACACTTTTCACAGCAAGGACCAAATCCCTCACTTATCGCACCCCTCAAGATCTATAAACACCAGTCTGCAAAGAAATACTGCAGCGCTTCCAAAGCCCAGGTCAGAAACAGGTGGTCCCAGACAGAGGGAGCTTTATCCCAGCCGCTGCAAAGAGTCATCACTTCAAAAAATACCTTCAGAAGTGCAGCCATAGGCTATATACAGTGCAACGACATAAAGGATTCTTGCATTAAAGGACTAAGCATTAAAAGGTAAGGGCAGTTATTCAAATCTGGACAATAAAGATTTTTGGCTTCACAGAGAAATCAGCACCGGCAACACCACACCTCCAGCTGTGCATTTAACCTCACTCAGGCTGCCTATCGAAAACGGTTCCTTGCAACATTTCTCCATTAACTATGTAACCAGATAAAATACACCTTTAATATAGTTATTATTTAATTCAGTGAGATAATTAAGTCATGCCTTTATTAAAAATAATAAAATAAATCCTTGAGAAAAGAGCCCACGGCCAAATGATCTTCCAAATAGTTTCTAAAAATATCTGATGGCAAACTCAACCCACTGCCCACAGTCACTATAAAGCACTCTGGAAACAAAGCTCCAAGGTTCATCAAGTTAAACTTGATTTAGTTTTAGGTAGTCCTGTGAGGAGCAGGGAGTTGGACCTGATCCTTATAGATCCTTTCCAACTTGAGATATTCTTCAATTCCAACTTGCAAATTAACTCTGCTGCCATAAACATGTCTATATTTGACATCTGTATTAGTAACTGCTTGTTTCAGCTTAAATTAAACTATTTATGTAAGCACTAGGGATCTGCACAAATTAGGCTCAATACGCTTCATTTCTTACCTAGCTAGCTGTTGTCCCAGTTGCCCGGTTTTATTTTAGTGCAGTTATTGCTGGAAATTCAAACAAAAATATACTCAAAATACTAAAAGAGTCTACCAAGATCCAACAGCTGAGGGCAAAATTAGAAAAAACAAAACAAAACAAAAAGCCAAAACCAAACCCTCACACTGAAAATAAGCTGTCATTTTTATCTGGCCTCTGACTAACCACCCAAAGTTTACAAGGAGATAGGGTAAATTCAGCACCAGGAGGCAGTTACCCAGTTTGTGTTTCAAGTTGCTACCAACAAACACCACAGACTGACCATGACTTGCAGATACAACATAATTAAATGATACCTAATGCTTTTACGGGTCTGGTCTGACACCTCTGACAGGTCTGTTCTTCACAAAGTTTTGTGCTGAGCAATAAATTCCCCCAAACCAACAGTCACCACCTCTTGTCTCTGCTCAGAGAAAATCTCAAGTCACCTGAGTGTTCCCAAGCAGTTATTTTTGCAGGTTCAACAGAATACAAGTACTAAACAACTTATCATGCTGACTGACAACTAGCATCACTATTTTAACTTTGTTTCTGAAGTATCAGTCTTCATCTTAACTTCATTTGCTGATCTTCTGTAAATACGTAACTGTATCTCTTAGTATTCAGTACGTCTGACTTAACGTGAAGTTTATCTCCGAAGTCAGATCAGCGTAGGATGCGTCTACAGAGGCCTAAACCAGGTAACTTGTTCTTAAACGCAAATTAGACGTGAAAAGGACCAGCAGTTCTGAATCACTCTCCTGATCCAATTCCGCAAAACAGCGAGGGCTCTGACACCACCACAGAGCTTTTGGTGATGGCACAGCCCTTTAACAGGCAGTTGTACGCACTAACCCGAGTCTGAAACTACTTGGCAGAGCAGGTCATTCGGTAATTCATACCCCAACTGCAGAGCGCAACTGCTCAGGAAATAGCAGCAATATCACCCTGCTGGCTTTTAGAACTTCAGAAAATGCTGTAATACAGATTGTCATGAAGATTACTATGAAAAAAAAATTATTCTCTGATTAAACTAGCAGTCAATTTAACTGTAATAAGACCCAGAAAAAGAACGTGCCGCTTTTGTCCAAGTTACCAGCTATTTACCAGCACCCCTGTATTTCCAGTCAGCAAGCTGACATCACTAGGAAAAAAAATATGTACCTCCTGCAATCCTAAGAGACATGCAGTGTTTTCAGTGGCAGGTAGAGCTTCTGGAATGAGATGGGGAAGTCACTTTTGATCTGCCAGCCAACTCAAGTCATCTGTGGTTTGTTTGGGCTTTTTTTTAATTCTTTTTGCAAATACGTAATAGCGTGTTACTTCTTCAGGGCAGGCTTACCTCAACAGGTACTGCGGGATCAGGGCTAACACACTGCTTGCGCAACCGTCTCAAAGACATCTTAACTCCCATTTAATTTTCTGAGTGTCTGGAGTAAAGAGTCAGTAATCAAAACCTGCCTGCATCCATCCTACCTTAATATGTTGAATTTACAAGGACAATGAGTACTGAATTGTGTAATTGTAGCAATTTTGATGACTCATCCCTGCACCATTCCGAGTACCCAACCATGGAGGCTCGCAAAACTTACACATCATGCAAACTATTTTGCTGAATATAAATGCATCGAGCCACAAATACATGTATATTTTCATCACTTTCTCTATGCCTGCTCCTCAAAATAAAAGTACTAGCCTTCTGTAGAAGCAGCTTACTAAAAAAAAACGGCAAACGCAGTTTCAAATTCAGATAGGCAAGGCTTGGGGGCCAAGTTAAGCCTTGCTCTAACATCTTCCACAGTGCTTACTTGCTCATTCAGCTCCACTTGGTTGTTGAACAAATTTGAATCAATACTAATATTTAAAAAAAAAAAAAAAAATCTTAGGTTGTGAAGGAGCATCCAGCAGTAAGGAGCAGCCAGCAAGTCTTATTGCAATGCTGCACCTGAGGCTTACTGATCACGTCTTACTTTACTTTCTAACCAGCTGGACTTGGCAGCCCTCTTCCAGCCCAACAGGAGGTTTAATTACACCTTTGCCTTACAAGTGTTGCTTGTTTTTCGGCTCTCTCAGTTCATGCCTTTAACTACATGGTCACTCAGCCTCTCTTGGCAGATACCGTCTGCGTGCAGCACATTAGCAATCCACATTCTTGCCCAGAGCAAAAAAAATCTCAATATTTAAATAGCGTATTGAAGCAGTCCTCAGGCTTATCATTGATAAGCTGCAAATGGTTGAAATTACTTTCCTAAACATGTTTGCTACAAATATTTCTGAATTAATTTTCACATCTCTAGAGTACAAACCCCCCAAAAAAGAAAACCCATCTGCAAATAATAATTTTAACAGTAAAATGTTTACATTAGAATCATCAGAAACATCACTACGATAAACTGGTTGTACAAAGGTCTACAGACACCGGAAGCAAGGTACTGGTTTTCTTTTTCTTTTTCTTTTTATTATTAAGAGAAGTTATCTCAAGTTCTCAGCTACAATACTATTATTGTTTTCACACTATCAATATTGCTAATGGTTCATCTAATGAATTTTCCAAATAAACCTGTTTAGATAGAAACCATTTTCACTTCTAATCTTAATCCATTGTGAAGTACAATAGTTTTTTCTCTGTACATTTAAGACTTAAGGGAAACTTCAAAATGTGTTACCTATACAGTGAAATCACTGGAACTACTGAAGTAAATGCAACACATTTTCAGAACTGCCACTGCTCCACTTGTCCATTTGTTCAGACCTACATCTACAGCTACACCAAAACACTACCCTAAATAACTAGATTTTGTTAGGTACTTAGGAGGATTAGATATACTAAGCTTTTTTGTTTTCCTTTTTTTTTTTTTGTATAATGGACACATTAAGTAGTATTTACTACGTTAGAAACTGTCTCAATACCAAGTAGAGAGCCCCTTTAGCTTTTACTTCTCGTACTTAAAAAAACATGATGAAAACTTGAGGGGAACATATCAACTTCAAGATTACAGTGACTTTTCTTCCTTCCAGAGCAGATGCAAAGACACTTCTTCAGATGCACTCATCCATTTATAGGACTCGTACAAGGAAAACAAACTATTTAGAAAGTTGTGCTTCACTGCTGACTGCTCAAATTAGTCCATGCACCAGAACCACTTAACGGAAGGAACTGAAGCACGCCAGCAGCAGCTGACTTCAAGGGCTCCACGAGCAGCCAAGAGATCTCAGAGGTAACCACCGCAGCCCTGCGACACGCTACTGCCACGGCAACACTCACGTGTCAAAGCCCCGAATCAGCTTGCGCGCAGCCTCTACAAGCCAAGGAGCTCAAATGGAGTGTCCTTCTCAGAGTTCTCACCGCGTGGACACCCTGAGTCAGGGGCAAGGTGCAAGTCAAACTACACTTTCACACCGTACAACGCTGCGTACAAAAGCTACAAGTTTTTCTCTGCGTTATGTTCCCAGGTAAACAAGGCAGAAGCCACGCTGCTCTCCCCTAGGCAATTCGTCAGCCCGTTAAAAGTATTTCAAACCAAAGGTAGGGTAAGTAATATCTCAGAAGCAAATTTCAGGCTAAGCTAATAATTAGATGACTTCAGATTCCTCAGAAATAAATTAGCCTATGTTAAGATTAACTACATTTGCAACTTGGCTGCCTGGTGCAAAGTTAAAATATTTTGAGGGTTATTCCTAGATTCCCAGAGGGAAACTGGGTTCAGATCTCTGCCGCTGGTTCCACATGAAACCAGCTGTGTCCAAATTTAGTTACCTCAACGTGCTGGCCAGCAGACCGGCACACCCCTCAACAGAAAGGCGTCTAACAACCTCTGTGATGAACGAGACATTAATGGGCACGGCACCAAACGCCGTAGACAATTAAAGATCCAGATCATTAAGGCATTTTTTCAAAACCCGATCACTTTTTTCCCTCACGTCCACCACCGTTTAACAACACGCAACTGGTGCTTATTACCTTTTTCTTTCCCTGAGACCCAGAAGAGGTCGGCAGCCCTTCAACCCTTGCACAAGGCAGCACGCAGGAACAGAAGGAAGAGAAGCAGGGCACACACATACTTCCAGCTTGAGAAACGTGGCTGAGCAACAAACACAAATACTGCGTATCGAAGCACACAGACCTGAAGAATAATTTAAAAATAAGCAACTCTGAACAACTACAAGCCCACAGCCACAAATTCACTGGCATTAAGTACTAATAGACTAGGACTGGAGAACCAAAAGAAGCTATAAGCTTCAATTAAACATTTAATACTTCCCTCCAAGTATGCCTATGGATTTTCTCTAATTTTTCTAAGACCAGATTGTGGCACTTCTTCCTTTACATCCCTTCTTGCTTTCCCTGGCCACAAGAACTACATCAGAATTTATTCTCATTCTTTGGTTTTTGCTCTTTCCCAAGAATCAGTAAAACTGATTTTGAAGAGGCTTCTACACAAACCTTTTCTGTAAAAGTTATGAAAAAGTTACTCAAAAACACTAAGAAGCCTGAAATAATAGATTTATTTGTCTTTTGCAAAGTATAAGGTATTTGCTTACAAAAGAAATACAGAAAAAGTAACCACCGCAATGAAATATTCAACAAAACTGAAGCTTAAAGCAGTCAGCTACTCCAAGAAAGAACACCACGCTGTTGAAGTTCTGGGGTTTTTTTCCTCCAAAGATCTATGGCAACGTACTCCAGATTTGGCAACTCAAGAAACTATATCAATCCATCATTACTATTCAGGAAATCCTAATCACTCATTAATTGTCTGAAACATAATCTTTTGCTTATGACCCATTTCAGCGTGTTTTTGTAATTGCTGACATCCAAGCAACCAAAAACCTGGAGAAAACCTTATCTCACAAAAGGCTGCAGGCTAACTTCAGCTAAAGAAAGAAGCCTTCAGTTATACAAGATATAAAAAAATACCCACATCATTTTTTCCCATTTCCTCTCAGCCTTGCCTGGGGTTAGCCAGACACTCTGCATTCGAGTGCTGATTTTATCTAGGTATTAAAAGGAACGTGCAATTGCATAATTTAGATCTCACATGATTAATATAATGGATGTCTAAGTGCTCCTGACCCGTAAGGCCAGCACCACTTCTCCCCCTACAACTTCAAGATACAGCTGATGCCTATAAAAAGCCCATCATTGTTAAGACTACAGAACAGGATTTGAGACTGGGAGGACCAGTTGCCTGAAGTCTCAGGTTCCTCTTTTTGGAAGATTATTTTTAATCCGTATCACACTTGTGTTACGTGACAGCGCACCATCTCATAGGGGCGTAAACAAAAGGTGGGAAGTTGCTGCCCAGGGCAGCGGATCGAAAAGGCAGGGCAGAGCTGAAACCAGCATTCTGTGCAGCGAAGCCTTGAAACCAAAGCTGCGGCCAGCGCAGAACGCCAGCAACCATCTCCTTGCCTCCTGAAGACAGCTGGCTTCGATGTCCCCTCAACGGGACAACTGCTGTACGGTCCTTTTACTTCTGAGTAAAAGCAGAGCGTGGCACAGAGCGCCACCGATGGTTTCGGCGGCTTGATCCAGAATCTGAAAGGGCTTTCGACAAACTGCACTGAAGGATAACTTTGAAGTGAGCAGGGCTCAAAAAGAATTTAATAGATGCTGCAGGACAATACAAAAGTCCCTACAGAAGAGTGGTGACAATGGCTTAGCAGCAGACATCCTGCGCTGTTACTAATCAGTTACTGAATTCAAAGGCATTTGGCCTAATTCTCATAATTTTTCCCCAAACACATACTTGCATATACAGTTGACACTTGGAGATTACATTTGCTCTAACAACCTGAGCTAAGTGTACAGAACTGTACGCGCATTCCTGTAACACTACGGTAAATACTTCTTTGGCTTTATATGCCTTGAATAAATTCCCTAGTTCAAATGTCTTCAAAAGCACTACAACTTTCAGAGTTCAAGTGTGCGTTCAAATTCCGCAATCATAGAATCATAGAACGTTTTTAGCTGGAAGAGACCCTCAAGATCATCGAGTCCAACCTTTGTCCTAGCCCTATTGACACCACAAAACCATGACCCTCAGCGCAACATCTACCCGTCTCTCAAACACCTCCAGGGATGGTGACTCAGCCACCTCTCTGGGCAGGCTGTAACACAGACAACTTTAAAGATACTTTCATTTGATTCTTTTTTAAGTGATTTTGCAAGTAGGAAATTTAATTATCAACTACTGAGTAACTTATAGAGAGAATTCTAAAGCTCACTTTCAATCATAAGGGTTTTTTAAAAAAAAATAATTTATTTCTTCTGTATTTTCTATCAAATTTAAACTCTAACAGCCCTAATGCATTCACTACAATGATGTTTAACAACTATCAGCTACAACAGGCAAGAACAGCTGAAGTGTCCACAGACATGCTAAAAGCTGTCTGCATTCATACACTTTATAGTAAATATTCAGCATTTATTTATTTAGATTTTTTTTCTGGAGTAGATATAAAAAATAACTAAAAAGCCCAAGCAGGTTAGAAATGTGCTTGGATCATCTCTAAAGCCTGGCTTAATAACTGCAGCAAAAACTGCGTGAACTTGAGGAATGCAAAAAACATGTAAGAACTGAAAAGTGAAGTTCAGCTTCAACAGCTTCGTTTCTAAAAACACTGGTGCAATGCCACTGAACAAAATCCAACACTTAAAGTGAGTGAAAAGGTTGGCATGAAGACAACCTGTATTATTGCCCTAGGGCAATAAAGTCAACTCAAAACTTTTGAAGTACCTGTAAAATCCACTTGTCCGAAGCACTGGGAGACCATCCAGTGCCACAAAGTAATGCCTTTCCGTAGCGGGGCTTTGCAAACATGATCATTTTGCTACAGAAATATTATTCAAAGAAGAAAAACGTCTTGATTGTAGTTTATTCTTTCTCTGCTGTACCACTTCTTCCATACTCGAGATGGGTATTGGTTAATTTTGCTGACTATTGCTGTCGGGCTTGTGGACAGCTGCCCTGTCCTTGACTCCAACACCTCCTTTGGTTTATTTGGATTCTACCACCATTTCAAAGGATCACAACACCCAAACTGTGTACGTGAAGACTCTCGTAGCCCACAGCCTTCAAGTCCTACAGAACAACCCACTGGATGCAAGAAAAGAAGGCCCAGGGAACCTTCGGAACGACCTGCCTACTAAGCACCCCAGGAGTTTTTCACAGTGGAAGAATAAATGTCCTTATGATGATGACTCTGAGTAGAACCATTAATATCGGCAAAATCATAGCACACGTAGCAAGACTGCCACTTAATCCCTCACAATTGAGGGATTCTCCTGCCAGTGACGTTTCTGACAAGAAGTCTCACAGTGCTGTGTGAAGATATTGCACAAATGTAATTGCAACCTTAGTGGGAGATATTTGATTATATTTTTCTGTTTCCTTGAAAATTCTTCTGTGGGAAATAGACCAAACACCTGCAAGGAAGAGGACGATATCAAACACACCTGGAATAGACTGTCTCCCATTTCTTTCTCCCCTCCTAAGAAAGATTTCACACTGTCCCAGCATAAGCATGGCACTACTACAAGAGCAAAGCACGTCACCTCGCAAATTTCTTGGCACTGTAGCAGCATCAGACAGCTAAAAAATTCTCTTTTCCAAAGGAGGTTGAAAAAGCATAAGCAGAAAAGTGTGGCTAATAATATCTCTCCACTCAAAGATGTAGTCTTCTGCAGATGCATAAGAGGTATCAGACATAACAGCTCTTGCCCACTGCTTATGAATTATATTAAGCTTAATGTGATTGTGTTAGCTTTTCTAAGGAACACAAATTTATGTTTGAAATTATGTTCATCTGTTGCAGCTATAAGCAACAGCTCTGGATTTACTGAGGTAAGCTCTAATATCTTGTGCTGATACAGGAATCCATCATGAAAAAATGTACTTGCCTCCTTAGGGACCTACCCTTCGCAGTCTGAAAGACGATAGATTGTGATCTTGAAATGGCACAAGAGAGAAATACTAAGAAAAGGCAGCCTAGCAAGTCACTTGAAGGAGTAAGAACAAGATCTCTAAGCTCAAGTTACTTTTTCTAGGCTCAGAAGTCCCTTCTGCAGCAGACAGCAGTTGATTATTAAGTAAATTACTAAGTTTTGAATACCGGCAACTTCTGAAGAAAAGACTAGGGTGAGAGAACTGCCCATCAACTAAGAGCCACAGGTGAAATAACTTGAAAAGTTGTTTAGAAAGAAAAATCAGACTCCTGAGTCACTCCTGTGTTTGAGCAAGCCTGCAGCTTGTTGATGAAGCGCATGATCCTCCGCACTCTCTAAAAACTGCTGAAAACAACAAAGTCCAAAAAAAGCACTCGTACGTATTAAGTTGTTTATGCCAGCGAAGCCCTTACTCGCAGGCAGAAAGGATGGTGGTTGGCAGCACCAACCAGCCCCACCCTGGAGAGGCCACCGCAGATGACCCCGACCTGGCGAGTGGTTTTGCAGCTGCCTCTCGCCTCCCAGCCCGCAGCGGCCACGGGCTGCGCGCGGACCACTCGCCCCAAGGGACACAGCCCCACCCAGGCAGCTGAAGCCGTGGTCAGCTACACGGGACTGATGTGCGTCGTGGCTGGGGAAAATCAGGAACCAAAACCTACCGATAGTTACTCCATTTGCTAGTCTTCTGACGTCAGGGAACACACTTCTGCTCCTCAGCTAAGGAAACTAAAAAGGATTGTAGCTCAATACCAGCTCACTGGCTGAAGTTTAAAGTAATTTAGTAAGTAACCACTCTTCCACTTAAAAATAAACAATATGAACTGACCCAATAAAGAGAAGGTCTCTCTTCTTGCCCTTAAGAACAGGCCTAGTTAATAATTAAAGTCCTAAAACTCAGACACACAAAGGATGACCAAAAAAAGTGCTTATCATAACACTTTCCTTCAGATAAGAAATCGTGCTTAGAAAAAATATACAATCCCTGAATTTTACACTTACTTATCTTGTTGGCATCTAGACCTATAACAAGGCCACAGCCACACCATGAGGCAGCACCACAACAAGCTCCTGCCCCTGTACGAGCCTGCAGCCACAGCCGTGCCAGGCTCTCCTGAGACCATGTGGGCAGCAGCAGCCTCAGTTTTGGGCGCTCCTCTACAAGAAATACACTGGGAACCTGGAGTGTGGTTTGGCAGAGACCACCAGGATGGCCAAGAACTGAAGAACAAGAGAAAAAAGAAGGGCAAAATGCAAAGTTACCCTTTGAAAATACTTGTAATACACGAAGCTAACACCAAACTGAGTCGTCACATCAGTCCTCAGAGTCTGCAACACACACATACTAAGAACTAAAGGATGTTCTGAGAAACTGCTGAAAGCAAAATGCAAACTGCTATTATTAATTCTGAGAGGAGCCTCTACCTTCAGGCAGAACCAGCAATACTGGGAAGCACTGATGCCAATTAACAGAGGGAAAACTGGACATTTTTATATCAGATCTAATGACTGGGTAACTCAGACCATCTCCCCGCACAAAATGGCAACAGGCTTACTGCATGGGTGTCTTTAATTGCTTCTACACCACGAGTATCTTTAATTGCTTCTACAATACTATGCTTAGTTCTAAAGCTTTCTGCCTCAGAAAAAAAGTCTGTTTAAAATAGAAGGACAAGCACAAATATTTCAGATACTGAAGAGAACACTCTGTTCCTTTAAATAAAAGAAATGAAATATGCATTTATTTTTAATGGACCTGTTGGAGCGTTTCCAAAAAGAAATGGTAACAGTCCCACTGTTTTGAGGCAAAATACCAGAAAACATGTCAAAGAAGTATTTGTAAATTACTTCAAACCTAACAGAAGCAGCAAAGCGGTCGTCTGGCTATGACAACTCATTTTAACAGCAGCAGAGAAGAATAACATTTTTCAAAAGGATGCAGACTACACAGCGACGAGCTATTCATCATTTTCCGATTTGTGATTTCATGCACCATAGGAAAAGGTTTTAGTAGAATGCACCTACTGCACTCATTGTCATTTCAATAACACTGCATCATGTCTGTGTCTGAATTTCTACTGTGAAAAAAGGACGATGAAGTTTCCATGTCAATAAATCAGAATTCTTAGCTTTCAAATACAATTTTTCCAACTATAGTTTCCCTTTGTTTATTTCCTTCCAGTATACAAATAGAAGCATCAACCGACAGAAGCTCTATATGAATGAATAAGCAAGTTAATGCTAAATTGTATCTTATCAATTAATAGAAAGATAAGCTTCCTTTTTTGTGGTTCGGCTCAGCTGTGATAGCACTAAGATTCCTTACTGCCAACAAATAATTTACTTTGCGGGGAATGCTATTTTGAGGAATAAATATTAAAATCCAGAATATTAAAATACTAAATATTAAAACCCAGCTCCCGAACTCCACTTGCTACTGGCAAATAGTAAGTTCTTCTACAGACTAGTAAATTATGAACTGGCCAATTCAAAAGGCTTTCAAGACCTCATTTTTGTGAAGAGAGCTTCCGGTTATGGGGAGTAAATCAATACGCTCTTGTACTAATCTATAAGCAGGAAAACTAAGTCAATGTCACCTTCCTACTGCTTGTCCACCACCAGGACCACGTGGTGGAAGAATGAAAACGCAGATCAAGGAAAACCTAGAGAGCCAGACGTCCCACTGTGGTGAGGTCAAGGATGAAGATGAGGAGAAGCAAAGCGCGCCAGCTATCGCAAGCCTAGGGACACCGGGCAAAGAGGCGGGGGAGTTGTCGGGGTAGCTTCAAGTCTGAGAAAGCCACCGCATGAATTGGAAGATCTGGCTTTGGGAGGAAGACGTCAACTTCTCACACTGGAAGCGAGAAGTTTATTGTTCCTATAGTGAATTAGTGCTCTGTTAAAGCTTCCAAGCTACACAGCCAACATGTGAACAATAAAGGCAGAGCAGGACACTACATAAAATTAAACTGAAAACTTTTAAGGGCAATAGGTGTAGGAAAAAAACCAACATGTTGGGGCACGTCTAAGTAAGTAAGAAAAAGAAAGAAGGAAAAAAAAAGAGTTAAAAGAGAGATATGATGATCTCTAAAAAAAGTCAAGGAAAAGTACAACTGAACACAAGGTAGAAAGAGTTGGGTGAGCAGCATTTGGTTACTAGGTTAATTGTATTACATCTATCTAACAATTTACTCCCCAAGCATTATTTCATCACATGCTACATTGTGCAATAACTCAAAGCGACGTCTGAGTACTTATCTTCTGTTGCTTAATGATTAGTCTTCAATTCACACTGGAGATGTTTACTTGCAGAACTAAGAACACTGGACGTTCCTCTTTGCATTACAGCGCTGTTGGAGCTATTTCTCAAATCCGCGTGACAAAATACCTTCAGCATGGGGATGAAACCATGGAAGGTGATGCATCCCTACGGTTGCATTACACAACTGGTAAGAGAACCAGTTTCCCTAAACACCTAAAAATAAGAGATCAGTATGCTTTTAAGCCTTCTGCCAAATCCATAGCAAAGAGGATAAAACCAGAAGCTATCTAAATCCAAGTGCATTCACAATGGTAAGCTCCTTGCTACAAAAACATTATTAAAGATAATTACGTAGTTAAAAATAAGGCCTCAGAATCCACAGTCGTCTCAAATACTATGAGCTCGCATTTAACATATGCTTTCAATACCATAATAAGTGATGGCAAGCATCAAGGAGTTTATTTCCAAATAATATTAATTACGCTGCAAATCAGAATAGATAAGAGCAGGCTTCAAGGACCGCAAACAAGAATAAGTATTTTTTTAACAAATTACCTATCTCTCTTCTCCATTCACTAACAGCTCACTTAATGTAGAAAGTAAATATTTCTCCAGTAAACTGCAGGAACTATGAAGCTATTTTACTGCATGATAAAAAGCACAGACTACAAAACCAGACTAACTGTGGAGAACTGGAACACCACCCGCACCACACTGGCATCAGAGGATACGTGCTTAGACGTTACAGTTTGATTTTAGAAGGGTCTATTTCGGTTCAGTGATTGCTAACAACATTATGAAAAGGCAAGAGTAAATCTAGTCTCTGCTTTTTTCTTTCAGACTGAAGGCAGAATACTCCTGAAGCGCAGACATTTGAAAAAGATTGAACAAGACTGAAAAAGATTGAACAAAGCTTCCTGAAGAAATTCTACGTAAGGCACCCAATTTAAGACTAGGGTTTTTTCCCCTCCTTCTAGTCCATTCACTAATTACTCTACACACACAACACACAAAAATAACAGATAGAACTCCCAGATAACTTCCATGAATCATGGAATGGCTTTTTTATTTCCCTTCTTAAATTTCCTATTAATCATCATTAGGCTAACTGAATGTGTGCTACAGAAATAAGATCTCCTGATGTATATATATGCCCTACTTGTTCTTCACATGTGGGCTTACAGCTCAAGAAACAATGAAGGTACCAAAATTAAAAAACGGGGAAAAGCAGCTGGTGCTGCTTTCACTTCCAAGTTCTCCTTCGGGCATTCATCAAGTCACATGCTTGAAAGGAGAAACCTTTTTTCGTTTTCAAATATGCCCCACAGATGCTTCTAAAGAATTCAAAGCCTCTTATTCTTGGTTGGAGTTCTACAAATTTAGACCTTTTTTTAATTTTTCAAAACATCTTTATTTTGGAATGAAATTTAAATCAACAAAAACAGTGTCTACACCTTACAAAGTAGCCCCACAGGTATCTGCTTAGGACAGTTATCCCTCTTATCCTCTGAAAAACTCAGTAGGAGGTGCAGCCAGCAGAAAAGCAAAGGCCCTAAAACCTGTGGAGGGGCCAAACGCCCCGGTGAAATCCCTCCTCAGTACCTCCTCAAGCGCAACAGGCTGGATACACAAAATTGTTTCTTTCCCCACTCTGAGCTCCCCAGAGCTCCAAAACAACCTCAACCCAGCATGGTTGCCCTTGCAGCAAGGTATTTTATTGCTAAAATTTGTTAGCCCTGTTAGCTGTTATTATTATATAGTTTCAGATGTTCTGAGATTCTTAAATTCCTACAAGCACGTGGAGTGAAAAGCCGACACAAATTAACTGGTACTTCAAACGCAGTTTTCATGAAAGCTGACAGATCTGTAACAGTTCGTGAAAACAAAACAGGTTTGAGAAACTTGTCAAAGTGACACGTCCTGACATAAAAGCTGCATTAGCTATCATTTTTAATTATATATGACACCACATCTGTGTAATAACAGGTTTACAAAAAACTTGTGTATAAAGCAGTATCTTCACGAACAAACTGTATTGTATTTTGTCCTGCAGTCAATACTGTGAACAGAAGTTTGTAACAGCATGTGTTCTGCATCGATTATTCTACTGCCCAGTCTGGTCTGAGCTTTCACTTGTTCAACTTACAGTTAACTACTATGTACCTACTGACAGACACTGTAAGAGAAAGAAAATAAAGTGTTTGTAACAAATAGGTTTACTGTTATTTCAACTAAAAATACAGTTGCCTTTTTTTCCAACTGTAATATTGCTTTAATTAAAAAGTTCAACTGAGGGGAAGAAAAAAAGTTCATTTGCCGTAACGTGCTAACTGATGAGAAATTTCCAAAGAGCTGATTTGTAAGAAACCTGGGGTGGTCATAAAGCTCTCCATTTCATCATTAAGGAGTTCGTGCAATTCCCAAAGCAGGACTTCAAGAACCGCACACCTCGCCTGCACTGGGGAACCTGAGCTCCTCAAGGAGCTCCCTCGCCTGACGCTCGAATTTCCCTGGGGAAAGTGTCCCAGCAGCTAGCCCTCCCCAAGGCGTGTCGGCCACGAAATCAAGATTACACCTACTGTCTGAAAGACGGTTACTAAAAGTAAAATTCAAGAACCAGGCAGAAAGGAGGTTAAAAAAAAAAAAAGAAAAAAAAAGATGACACAGGCCAGCATAGGACTGCAACCACAGGTCTTTGCACCGAAGAACACGTGAGAGCAAAGCAGTGGCTGTTTCAAGCTCCCTGCTCACATCCCTCCCCGGGCTTCAGTAACGAGCCTTGAAGTAACTCCTGACCCACCCCGCCAGACCCCATCCAACCTACTCCCAGCACCACCACCCATCGCAGAAACAGCTACGGCAGCTTGCTGAACAATCCCGAGATGCTCTCTGGCCACTGCTAAGTTAGGTGCCAGGAGAAAAGAATTTCAGAATCCCCACTGAACAATCTTTTATTTTACTCTTTCCAGTGAGAGGGAGAATGCCAAGGATCAGGAAAAGAGAGCAGGAAGATCTTATTAGAACTAGCTTGTAAATACTCCCCAAACAGATGCCAAACCTCTGCAATTTTGCCCTGTCATGACCACAAGGAGCTACTATAACTATCATTTGGCCATGAAGTAGTGCCCCAATTTCTATAAAATTATATTACCCATCTTCAACTTGGTCATATCTCCCCTCCCCTTTGAACAGTATTTCAAAATTGGAAATGTAAAGCATTCAAATAGAAAAACATGTTTGTATATTAGCAGAAATTTTGAAGACATTTTTAACTCTGAAATTCAAATTTGTTGAAACAAAAGTCACATTTGCAGGCCACTTGAAATAAGTAAATGGCTGCTCTCCAAGCAAGACATTCACGTTATTCAGTATCTGAACTCAGATGGACTGACCGCAAGCAAAACTCAATTTTAGTTTTCATTCAGAAAAGCAATTTAAGTATTCGTTTTGTACACATGAAAGATTGAACCAGTGAATAACTCTATTATGTTATAAAAGATACTAGTATTAAATAATAGTTAAGTTCTGCCACAAATATTACATTCAGAAGCACTTTACAAAGTTCCACAGTTACTACACAGTATGCATTTTCTTTCTGAAGCAAATATCCTGGGAGTTCAAAACTGTTAACTGGTATCGAAATGTTTTTATCATTTTCAACCCCTCCCAAGCCAGTGAAGAAAGAGCAGCAATTCCCCCATCTATAAATTACACAGGCTCAGCTTCAACAGCTTACTGTTTACAGAAAAACAACAAAAAACTTGATATCTAGTGGTCTTCTATGCAAGAGTAAGTCCCCCATCCCTTGTTTTCCACTTTTTAAAAGTTGAGAAGCTCAGTTAACAGAGTAACCCAGAGAGTCCCAGGACTCCATGCTCACTATTCTGCGTTCAAACATGCGCAACAACTGTAACATAAGGCTATAACCAAGATCACACTTAGTAGAAAAGAAAGCTTATCCTTTCCAAATTAAATCACACAAATATTACAGGCTAGTCAGTTCATTGCAATTTAAGAGAAATGGCAAAGCTCATTACGTTATCTTTTAAATTAAATGAGAAAGCAAAAGGTAGCAGGCAACATGCAGAACTATGCTACTTATATCACAACTTCAGTAAACAGGCAATAAAACACAAACTCTCACCACCCCCCGCAAGAACCTTCTGTACAGAAAGCCCCCTTAAGACTCGCTCCTACAATGGAGTTAAGTAGAAGATTTCAGAAAAGGGTTGCACAACAAACATTTAGCAGACTTAACAATTTGATTAAACAGAGTCCTGAGAGTTTTAACAAATGTTCAACAGCATACGCATAACATTTACAACAAGAAAGAAGAAAGGCACCTGGAGACATCTGACACTGGGCATGCTCTGCAGGCATCTCAGTGCGCACATGCTCTCTACCAGGTTGGAGCAGCCTAGCCACAAAGACCTTGGCACAGAACACTGCAGGGTGACAAAAAGGAAGGAAGAGAAGAAGCAGTTAGATGCCACAACAAATCACTCAAGGCAGGCAACTCATTAGTATGTTAACGTGGGTACTTATCTATGTTACTTCTACATTAATCACGAGGTTAGCCGCCAAGGGTAAAACAACAACTGAAGATCCTCTCCAGAAAATAAGCCATCCCTCTGTCCTGTCAAGGATAACGAGCTGATTTTCCTTACTCACTTGGCTTCAGTGCCCAGCTCAACACTTTCACTTACTACCGGCAGCAGCAGAGTTGTTTGGGTCGGTCAGGCCGGCAATGCCTCCACACGTTGCTACCCACAAAGGCAGCTCTGCTGCAGCGGGGAAGACGCCTGACTCAGCAAACTGCCCGGGCTGCCACTGCTCGGGAGGTTTTTACCTTCGCAATCACCCTGAGGGAACAGAAGCGCAGGAGCTTTTCATTTCGGTGGCAAACCCTTCGAACACAACCTGGAGGAGCTTCGGTAATTACGGTCTGGCACCCCACGCTGCCTCAACTTTCTCAACCAATTTGTGCTTATTTATTCTGACAGCAAAGCCAGCGTTAACTTCTGAGGTTACCGTCTACGTACTGAGACACTGACAACAAAAAAACTGAGTATTTTTTAGAGAGAAACGACACCTAGCTGAGTTCAAACTGCGAGACCAATCTGCTTAGTCAAGGTGCATGGTATCCTCATTAAATGGGTTACTGGGGGGAAAAAAAAAAAAGGTTTGTAGTAGCAGTGGAGGGTATCCTAAAGCCAAATTATACCCTGACTACACCCACTACTCGTACCACCACCCGAGCCAGAAAGAACCAAGCTTAACTGCCAGACTCCACACTGCTGACACTAGAAGTCAGGAAACGTTTGGAAATCCTTTTTGTTCCTTTTCTGAAGCTGAAGAAATTTGATGCAGACAGCCTCCCCAAACCTTTTATAGCTCCATAATATTATTTCACAGTTCATTTTTGGGACATAATAGTACATACAGCACATACCCATCGGATAAAGTTAGGGAAAAGAATTCAATTCTTCACTGTCAAATAGTGCACAAACTCAGCTCTAAATTTGGCACAGATTTAGCTGTCAAAATCTTTCACACAGGCTTCCAATTTCACTGTAACACACATTGAATCTTTAAAAGAAAAATCCCACACAAATCAAAGTAGAAAGTGGAATAATCAGAGGTGAGCACTCAGGGATAGCAGTTTGTGCCAGTACTGAGGAGAAAGAGGGAGCCCAGCGCAACTCAGGAGGTTAAAAACTCCTTTTTGCTTGTTTTGTATCTTACGAATGCAACAAAAGAAAGCCTAACATTTTCATCTCTGTGCTAAGGAGAGAAATCCCAGCAAGAACAGGAGAAGAATGACCCTAGCGGCACCAAACCACCCTGGGATTGTCTCTCCCCTGATCCCGCAGGAAGGCTGCGATCCCAGATGGATGTTCTGCACTTGCCATGGGATGAGTGGGCGTCTAGACCTCACGTGCAGAGCTAAAAATAAAAATTTGTGCTACATTGTATTATCCTTCAATATCAAAATAAATCACAGTTCTATATTTTTAAATGTTACTTAGTTAAAGTGGAGAGAGAGGTGATTTTCGTCGGGACTATCAAGTAACTAATCCCATATATCTGTAATTACTTCGCAATAATTTACTTTGATGTGTCTTTGCACAAACACTTGAAATTTAGTTCCTATAATTGTTCTAAGAGAGTCAACCAGTAATATTTGGGAAACTACCTTAACTTCAGTGAGACACACAAATAAACCACATTTTTCTGTTTTCCAAAGATAGGATGTACTGTTCAAACATGGAAGATGTGGGATCTTACACAGAACATTCACAGCTCTGCTTCAAAACAAGCATATATAATTCAGGACATTTCCTTTTTAATCTGTTTCATTATTAATCTTATTTGGCATAATAGCCGAATGGTGTTTCCACAACACTGAACCACAAAATTCAGTGCATCACTGCAGGTATTTATTACAGGCCAAATAAATTTTTGCATTTTTAAACACATGGACCCAGTAAAATAGGGACCCAGTACTCATGCCACTTAGTAAATTCACTGATCGAGAAACACAACAAGCTTCTCATATAAAGCTTCATATAAAGCTTCATATAAAATGTACAAAACTCTGCATATAATCTGTATAATGAATCTACAACTATAGGAATCCACAAATTACAAGCTAAAAAAATCACTGGCTTAAGTTATTAGATTGTGATTTCTTTTAGGAACTACTCTAGTTAGATAAGTTCAATTTTAAGAACTTAAGGAAAATACAGGTAAATTCAGAACAAATTTTTAATTTAGTTCAAAATACATTAAACCTAGAGGCCAAGTTTAAGCCACACAAAACCCTTTCCATAGTATTACGAAACCCCAAATAAAAGGATTTATAAAAATCACTGGACACTCAGCTGTAGCAATGATGTTGCACAATGCTACACATTAAATATTGCATTCTACTTCACATTGAAACAGGAATGCGCAAATATTTGTGTGCTTCACTGACATGTTATTTCTTGACCCTGCTTGCATAGAAACCATCATAAATAAAAGCATAATAGTGTATTAAAGATTTAATTTTTGCATAACAAGAGCCTGAACTTATGCCTTTCCTTGCCACTTGCCTTTCATGAGGATCCCAGTGAGCTACAGCACTACTTAATCAAGTCTGATAAAGGAAAAATGGCACTGGCCAAGGAGCATAATACGAAATGCACGTAAGAGCCAGCGTCAATGTCAGTGCCAGGCAACAGAACGACAGAGCCTGAGATAAGGCCAATCAAACCTCAAATTCTGAGGAACAAACTGATTTGCTATGCGTATTTTTTATGGGCTCACATCAGGATAGCTGTGTGTTCAGCTCCCCCCTACTTGGAGGGGAGAAGCAAGCAGATGAAAGGGGCTTTACAGCTTCACGGCAAGCAGGGAATGCTGCTGAAAGAATCAAGACAGAGAGAGGGAAACCTTCATTCTGATCTTTTTCGATGCTTTATGTTTGGAAAGGTTAACGCATTAATTTTATTATTATGTGATTGATCGTAACTCTATACAAAAAGAACTGTTTTGGTGGTTCAGCCTTGGAAATTGCATTTCGAGATTTAGGTTTCAATTTTTAATCTCAAATTTAAGAAACCTACACAGAAGTTTCTCGGTGGTATCAGTAAAAAAGGAATACACTCCAAGGTCTTTAAAGATGCTAAGAACTTCTTATGTTAATAGCAAAGCACATAGCAGCATTATTCCAATAAATCAACTTGGTAACTTTTAGAAAAGAGAGAACAAATAAATAAATGAATCTATTAGCCCCTGAAAAATCTAAAATTTACATTTGCTTTGGACTTCTCTGGTCAGCACTGGTGTATGGCACTGCTATTTTGCTAAAGCACTGTAAAACGTCCAGAAATCTTTCATTTCAGTACATTTGAAATTAAGAGTTATGTCACATAGAAATCCTCACGCTTTATTATCCCTTTAAACAAATCAAAGAAAGAAACCTACTCATTTATTTTATGAAGTCCACTAAATTGCTCAAGAAATTAATGCGGGCTCTAGTCTGTGTTCCTCATGGAACTTCTACAACTTTGATATGCAGGGACAGAAATATTGCATTGTCATAACCAAGAACTACATTATTTTTATAACTAAGCCTTTCTGTATTATGACCTCGGAATTTTTCACCACACTTTTTTTATACAAGATAATTTTTATTCCTTACATTATTGGTATGTTTCATTTTGGGAAATTCGTTTCTTTAGACAAAAATATCCTTGCTTTCAAAAAGCACTTTCTAGACAGAGTCCAGATAAAACTGGCAAGGGGAGGTGCTTTGGAATTTCAAAGAAAAATACATTAAAATAAATGAAGGAGCTAATTTACTCCATTTTTTCAAGGAGCGTGATTAATTATATTAATTCACTCCTCCTGCAACAACTCTTTTCTTATGAAGTTTATTGCCAAATTAAATTGAACACAAGAACCTATCAAAACACTCAAGTTTACAAATCCTGAAGTCTGAAATGCTTTTCCCAGCTTTTTTTGTGCCAGCAAACCAGCTCCTCAGTAAGGTTAGTTCGTGTTCTGGGTGTCCACAGGGCTACAAACAGAGATTGGGACTGGCAAAAAAGGTGCAGACAAAAAAGTTGAACCTTCATTCTGAACTCTCTTCAGGTTTTTAGCTGGAAGAAAATCACACGTTATCCAACATCAGTAATTTACTGTTTAGTTTACTTTGATTCAGGCCTGGACCACAGAACTGACACTTCTGTTTTTTCCATTAGCACTTAATATGGATAAATTCGTGGGACAATTGCTGCTACTTAAAACCCCCTCAACAGCTGGGAATGACAAGACACATTCTCCAGTAGCTCAAATTTAATGCCTAAAAAAAAAGGGGTATTCTGAAAAGCAAGCTTAAGGACAGTACGACCGTTTATGAAAGCTATATGCTTCCAAGTCAAATTTAATGACAACTCAGATCTTAGTTTCTCAAAAGTCAGCATTAACCACAGTAAGACAAAAAAAAAAGTAATAGAGCAACTCAAAGGTCTTCAGTATTATTTTACACTCGGCAGGGAATAGTTAATAGTTGCCAACTACTCCATCGCATTTTGGTAGCTGGGATACGATCCAGATCTTACCTGGTGTTTTTACCTTAATTGATTTATTCACATAGTGACAAGCAATGTTGAACCAACTAGATATTTGCAATAGGTGGAAAAGTAAAAATGTCAAAATACAGTTTTAAGTGTGACTACTTAACTGGAAATACATTGTGGGGGCATGCATGTAACACAAATACGTGTGTTCCACAAGTGACAGCCTGGCTTGGCAGGGTAACACAGTCACTATGCTGCAAGTTTTGGCATAACATTGAGTATCTTTGCTGAGGTGCTCGAAAACAAAGAAACGATTTATGTCAGACCAATAGTGGTACTTTGTACTCCTCCTATTCTCATTTCAGAACCAAGTTGTCCCTTGAGAGATGCAGTGTATTCACATGCTCCATACAAGTTTGCTGGAATAGGTGCCATCACATCACTATCTTTTCCACGACCAAAATGCAATCTCACGTCCAGTTCTGAGTGTCTTATTTGGAAGGCTGTTTGGGTACCATTCGTACAAGGTATTTTCAAAATACACAGAGTTTTAAATACACATTCAAGTATGCTGCTTTGATTTAAGAAAGGTGACTTTCTCAGATCAAGAAGGTTCTCAGATGTCATTTACTCTTGCATTTCTGTCCTTCAACAAACACAAATGCAAACGTGAATTTCTCAATAAGTATCCACAGAGCAGCAAAATCAGTTTAACTTGTGAAACGTTTCCGATTATTCCTTTATTATCAGATCATTAAAAAAAAAGTAACCAATAGCTGAATCACACTTCCTTTAGAAAAATCAATTTAGCTAAATGATTGCCATTCATAATAAAAATCACTTAATGTTCCAACAGCCATTCAAGACCTGCACGTAAGCTTCTTGCATTTAGGGTAAATACCAAGTGAGGAATCAGGAAATTTAAAGCAAGACAAAGGGAAAATAATTTATCAGATAAATTCTCCTCATTACCACTCCGTTCTTCTAATAGGACATTGAATTCACAGAAGGGTGATCGATACCGCAGTCCCACTCTGCTCCTGAAGATCAAAGTACACGCTTGCTACAACAAAACGAATGCTACAAAAGGAATATAGGTTCAGTAGAGAAAGATGAATATTCTTTGAATATAACAACAATCTTACTCCATTATAATTCATTTATCAAGGTAAGACTCATGAGATGCAGTAGCTCGTTTTCAGGAAGGTACAACAGACTAGGAAGAAAATCCTACTACATCTACCTAAGACACTCTGAATGTTAACTGGAACATCTAATTTTTCCAAAATACAGAGTATTTAGATTAACCCTGGCTTACGTACATCCCAACTCCCACAATTTCAAAACTCCAGAAGTGCGATACTCCTTTCTACATTAATATATCCTATGTTAATGGCCTTAGAAAAGGCCATTGCAAAAGAAAAACGGCTTCCCTATGCTCTCATGCAGCAGGAACTGAGGTGTTACAGGCAACTACAGATAGCAGCACACCTACTCATAGTAAATCAGAACGGGGACAAAAAAGAGAAGCACTGTAAAAAGACCTCACACTGCCAGCTGAAATAGTAGAAACCTGAGGCAAGTTCAACACTTAGAAAAACGTGGCTGAAACTTGTCTATGTTAAAAGTTGTCTTAGACTATTCTCTGTATGAAGTTTTTAACAATGAGCTCTAAACACAATCTAAAAATAACATTAACCCCATTTAAAAATCTAGTATCAACAAGGCAGTATGCGCTTTAACTTGTGGAGTTTAAATGCATATGAATGCTCAGCACATAATAAAATGCTAGCTGCACGTTCAGGGTTTGTACATCAAATGCTGCAGAGGAATATTTACATAACCTCTGACAGTTGACTTACATTTTTACATTTTTACATTTTGAAATATAACAATCAAAACATGAACTAAGCCTGTACCCTGCTTATACTTGCACTTGAGTTCAACTTAGCTTGGTAGTAATACTGCCTTTGATAGGACTGTTTCACGTTTTAAAAAGCTAAGCAATATTAAATATGATAACATCAGGGATCTTAATCAGCAGGAGTACACATTTATGCTTCCTCTTTTTTCTGCCTCTCAGTGTATTTTAAATTATTTCCTCTTTTCAGTTTTCATCATCGAAGATGCCAAGTTCACTTCTGCCTCCCATTCTCTGATTTTAGAAAAAGGCACACCCTGAACAGCAAACAGTCCACAGGAAGGTGAGTCTGATTGGTGTGGGGCACAAATTCAATTTGATATTAGTCAAGACTGCATAAAATGTGTCAGACTAAGGTTAATAAGTATTTCCCTTAGATTTTTCCCTCGGACTTTTTTTTTTTTTTTAAAGAATTATACTAAAAAAGCATGCCCAAGACTTCTCCAACCTAACCAAATAAAATTCAAGTACTCAGAAAATCAAACCAGGAAGCAACACTGCCCTGTGCACAAATAATTCATTATGTCGGTATTCATCACTTGCACTGAAATATAATTTTTGCAAAAATTACCACGCCAGCAAAACAAACGCAGAGGTAAAACAATAGAGATAACAGCACCTACAAGAGTTTCTTCTACAGTAAATATTGAGGCCTTAACATTCACTTTAATAGCTGTCTGCAGAAGAGAGCACTCAAGCTGCTTAGTGTTACTGCTATTAATATGAAAAGGAATTGAGGCATACTGCTTCCTACCAACTTTAGAAACAAGTCGCCAAGTTCATTAAAGCACTAACAATAAAGCTGGGTATTAGGAGAGGGGAAGGTCTCCCATTCACACGAGATACCTAACTCGTAACTTTATTTTCCCATCAGCCAGGGACTCGGCTTTCCTTCCTAACGCACACACGTACCTTCTGAATTTGCTTTTAAGATAAAATGTTGTAGCCTTTTACAGTCATCTCAAAATCTCAGATGAATGTGACTCCAAATATAACCACACACCCCTTACTCTGAAATAAACCTGTTATAACTTTAAAGCCTCTCTTGAAAACCGTGCCTTACAGCTGGCTCAGCCAAGCCATGAAAACAACTAGGAACAGAATTTTACGCTGAAATCTCATGAAGGATTTAAAAGGCTCACTCCAAGCGCTGCCCACAACAGAATTTCAAATGGCATTTCAGCAGAAATTTGTACTACAAACAACCGGACAAGTTCTCTAAATTTCTGATGAACTCATGAGAGCACACGGCTAGAAATCAGAGATCGCTGTTACTGTCCTGAACTCAGCTGAGAAGTTCACAGAAGTCACCGGTAAGGCTGCTGTCTCCGTCAGCCGCTGGACTTGGGAGCCATTCGCTCAGTGCCCCCGGGACCTGCAGACACTAATTTGCAGCTCTGCAGAAGGCAAGTTTACCTTTTGTTCCTAGGTCTGCTTTTCACAGCAGATTTGCAATTTCCTAATGAACTGCCTGTGTACTCACTGAACACGTCCCTTCTCACTCCTAAGCTCAGGAGCTAACCTGGTGTGTTCTAACGCTTTGGGACATGAAGCAGTTAAAGCAAGATAACTGAATTTGCGGACAAACTCATCTAAGCAGAAGCAGCAAGACATAGTACAGGGTGACTTCTTACCTGAAACTTTGTTTCTGGGCTTCAGATCCACCAATCCAGAATGAAAGGGGATTCGAATGGGTTTTCCTTCTCAGACTTGTCTGTTAAAAGAGAGCAGCCAATCATCTTCAGCTTGGTGTATCTACTTCTTGCTTGAACGAAATCCCAATTATGAACTCCTAATGCTGTTAGAGAGACAAGGCAGCCTAGGCACCTTACCAGTCCGGTAATGACTACGTTAGTGGGGACATTGGATTGGTGGATCTAAGACAAAGAAACAGATTTACCTACAAGAAATCGCTCTTTTCCCCTGCCCTGAATCATGCAATGCACGAGCATTTTGGGGCTACAGCTCACTCTGCAAAGATTAAGCAAGATGAGAAGAAATCACAACGCAAATAAAGCAAATGCCAAAGCTTCAGCCACCAGCTTACACCTCATAAGCCTGCTCCATGAACTGCCCGAATAGTAACATAGTTTTTTCAAAGCAAACAGATACAGTACTCCTGGTTTGCCATACACATGCTCTAAAGCATTCTAGTGCAATGATTATTTCCATGTTTCCACACCCAGGTTGATCTGACTCGCCTCAACATATCTGTAGCACAAAGATGGAGTCTTGAAAGACACTTATGATCTGAATGACAGACTCAATTCAGTAAATTCCCAGTATCACTGTGTCTCTGGAAAACAGTCTAGAACTAGCACAGAGGAAGCCAAGGCAAGCTAATCTCAAGACAAGAAAAAGTCACCTCTTGCTGAGCAAGATGAGAAAAGGCCTTCACCTAGTACTCCTGAGCAGTACACTCCAGAGTGTAAATGACCAATTCAAAGAAGCTTCAACAGTAACAGCTAAGAAGGAGTCTGCACAAAGCCCACACTGTGTAACCAAGTGTATCCTCCGGAGACCAGACTGTGCACTTGCCAGTCAGATCTTCAGAAAGTTTCAGATACAGCCTACAAAACTTCCCTTAACAGCAGCCAGAAGCAACAGCGATGCTTTCTAGAACAGAACGCTGCAACATCGACGGAGGACCATGCCACCGCTGTCTCTCACCCCTTCCTCCACTCTCCAACCCCGTCGGAGAGCTGAACCAAGCGTTCTTCATCCTCCACAGCATCTCAAAGCACCAGCAGTTCCGAGAAGGGTGGGAGGAACTGCCACCGTCCACAGCTCTGACAAAAACCTGTCTCGATGAGGACAGCCACACTCCTGACTGCCCGGAGCTACCCGAAGAAAGGAGCATGCTCGTCGTGGGGCAGTTTTCTGCTTTTCTACCACTGGTAAAGCAACAGCCGACTACATGGCGACACTTCAAGGACAAAGCAGCACTGTCAGCCTGGTACTGTGTCCAATTCGGGATTTTTAAGGCTGCCAAGTGAAGTGATAAGATGTCAAGGCATATGACTCAGAATTTTTCAGAGTACAATACAGCTCAGTAAGAAGCCAGCTACGGAAATTACATAAATGTACTGATTTGCTAAGTCACAACAGAGCCAGAAGGCTGTTGGAAGAAGAGGCACATTACCATGAAGGCATTCCTTAAGAGTATTTGCAAGTGTTAGAGCACAGGCCTGATTTTTGTCTCAAGAAGTACTGGAGTGATGGAGACAGCCTGAATACCAAGTTTCCCTGACCAGTCCTTTGCTGCCCAAATAGAATTGCCTAAAAGATCTTCTGTGAAATACAAGCTTAAAATGCAACTTAAATTTTGCAAACAGATTTTGAGCTGTATGCATTTTTCCCTGAAATCTTTAAATCTGCGTGACTGAAAAGGATAGAAGATTTGAACAAAGTATCAGCGCGCAAGCCGTCCTGACATACAAACACAGACCTCATAAAAAGGCAAAGAACACAAGTTGTGACGTCTTCTTTGGTAACAAAACTCTGTATTCAAGGACTCCGCAACAGCATGAAACTCGGAACGCAGCCTCGCAACTCCCAACACTGAATACATCCTTGTGCTTCTCGGCTAAGCCAATGAACAAATCTTGTAGTGTTGACACAGCTAAAAGCTGACCCAAAAAGACTTTTTTACCAGTTTACCCAGAAAGTACATCAGTCCCTATTTCTAGCAAGTAGGTACATACCTACCCCTTGCAAATTTCTGCAAAAAGCGGGCCTGAGAAGCTGAACTACTCTTTGATCCCCACAAAAAATGTTAGATTTCCTAGGGTAGAAGTACAGGGATGCAAGTCCTGAGGGGATGTGAATTAACAAAGCAATGAAGAAACAACACGCCTTCAAACGCTTCCATTGTTAATTTAGCTTGCAAGAGAATCAAATTAAGTTTTCAGAAAGAGCCAGCGCTTTTTTGTTGTTAATGGCATTGCACTATTTCTGCACTATCTGGTCTTGGTTGTGGACTACTTATACTGGGAAATGTGTGGAAGCAGTACAGGAAAGTGGAGTAGGCTGTCAGATCCCACTGCACTGAGCCCAGAAACACACCAATAAACTGGCGAAGGAAGGGATTTTCCAGAAAAAGTGGATTTTCTGTGAATAATGAAGTACAATCAATACCATGAAAATCAAACTGGGAAATCAGATTACATAACAACACAAACAGTGGCATTAGTATAAAGAAGACATCACCAGAGGAAAAAAAAGCTGGAACGTAAGTATTGTTATTAATCAGCATTAGTTTAAACAACTTGGTAAATATTCTCATTTCCTTCAATTTATTTTCTCCCTTGAAATAAAAAAAAAATACTCATCACAGAGCAGCAGTCTCTTATTCTCTCCCACACACGATTCTTCTTGCATTGGCGCGTTTGCTGCAACATCCATTTCATTTTAAACCCATCAGCAACCTCCAGTAACCTCGCTTCGCACGCTGCTGCACAAGCACTCAAAGCAGCACAGGAAGATGAAACTGAAAATGTCAAAGCAACGGTGACCTCTAAACTCCACAGCAATAAAACGCAGCGCATCAAAAGACGTACATCAAGTTGATTTAACAAGTAGCCAGGGTGTTTTAGAAAATACTCATGAAATGAAAAGGTACAGCTACCCTTCAAAGAACATTCCCAGGCCTCTCTAAGGGTACAGCTTGTAACAAGGCAGTTTGTTTGGCTGAGACGCTGCTCGCCCGCTCCTCGCTGACCCAAATTTTTAGCAACGTTCAACAGCTCTGCCTGAGGGATACAGTCAGCACTGTCTGAAATGCAGAAACGGCATACATGTGCTTTACAACTTTTTAAAGGGGCAACCCAATAGCACTTCAGAGAGGGCAGCCGGCACGCATACCAGCGTGCCTGCAGAGATGTGATCTCATTCCACAGTGACACCTGGACATTGGATTTACAAGCAAAATCGAAGACCTCCCGGTCCCAAGCCAGAGCTTGCAGGCAACACATCGCCCTGAAAACTACCCAGCGGTGCTCACACACACAGAGGAGGTTACGCGCTCTGTTCCAGGCAGCAAGGGAGCATTCTCTGCGGCATCTTCCTCGCTCAACATTGTCGCAGAGGACGGAAAATTCAGCGATGTTAGAAAATGTAACTGCATCGTGAGGCAAAAAAAGTCTCGGAATCTCAAATGAGATTTTAAAAGCCCTCAGTCTCCCAAAAAACCTACAACTTCTTTCTGTTAAGAATTAAAAGCAATTTAGTTTCAGAATTTTCCATGCAAATGGAGGACTTGCAGCTTTCCTTCACCTGCATAAACTGATGGCTGCTGCTAGAACGACCACAAACTTCAGGTAACCTTTTTCTTTATAACCTTTCTTCTGCCTCTTTGTGTTCTCCCTCCTCCCCTTGCCACACCGTTCCCCCCCAATCATTCTATTGTTTCATCTAACCCTTCCCAAAAGATACATCCTTCCACATCTCTGTCCACTTCCCTCATTTCACCATCACTCTGCTGGCTCTAAACGCAGCTGCCTTGCTCTATTTCATTTTCTTAAGCTCTTCCTTCCCATTTTCTGCACTGCTGCCAAAGTCACAGCAATCTATCCTCTTTATATTCGCATCCTTCCTCTTACAGGCACTATCTGAAATGTGACTGCCACTGAGAGAGCCTGTGCAGCAGCACAGGTCTTGCATCCCCTGCCCCAAAGGCTCCTCTCTGCCTTCCCAACAGCCACCTAACCACCACCTCTCTGAGTATCTCCAGCCATGAAGTAGCTCCAGGCGTTCCACAAAACTGCCCAGCAGGTCATCGACTGCACACTTTAACTCCACTACTTTACCTCCTGAAGATTTAAAAAAATGTGACTGCAAAGCAAACAGATTGTTATCCTACTGAAGCAAGGACAACTAGTTTACACATAGATTTACAAGCATCTTACTAACTCTCCATCTACTCCCAGCCTTTGATTAAGAACCAGTCACATTTCAGCTCGAACAGTACCTCCTTTGTTCCAGACGCAAAGATGATTGCCGCCCAGGCCATCTGTATCTCTGTCGCTACAAAAGTAAACTCGTTGAAGAATTCTTCCAAGAACATGTGGGGAAAAAAAGTCACAAAAATGTAACTGCCTACTTGGCTCGAAAGGATTAAGGCAGGGGAAAAAAAAAAGGCCAGAACACTACGGCCCTATCGAGATATACACAGCAGCAGTATTTTAGTTTCCAAACAGAATGCTAAGATTTCTTTTGCGCTGTAAAGCTTTAAATAGTTTGGGGACACAGCCATCTCCAGTTGCAGTAACTCAATGAACTTCAGGTACTGCTGGCTTGATTTACAGAAGAGGTTGCTGCTGGCAAGGCACGCCTACGAGAAAGACTTTACTCTGAGTTGTTACCTTTTGAATTTGAAGACCTTCAGCTCCCATCAAAGTTCTGCCAGGAGAAACCATAAGACTTTTGGCATGATATTCAATTATAGTTTTCCATTTATTATTTACAGAGGCACTTAAACACTGGACACTTTTATGAGAGACAGAGAGAGATATTCTAGACAGCAAAGGTAGTATATTAGGAAGAATATTTTCTGTATATGCAACACTAATATACAAATGATAACACAGTGTAAATAAGTGCTTGTTAGTTTTATTCCTGGGCATCATCCTTCCATAACCCTTTCATACTAGTACCATGGAGCAATGTTGTATTGAATTTAAACTGCCGACTCCGCAGCCAAGGGATCTGTGTTTGGAGAACAGCATGCACATCAAGGACACAGTGGAAAGACAGATCATAAGAAGCTCAGTAAGTGAGAGAATTCACACACAGGTGGCTTCCTGCTTCAGGAAGCATGTCCCACAGGCGTCTCATGGGTACAAGAACCTGGGAGCAACAGATTTTTATTTTTTTTTATATTATCCACATCTTATGCTGCATGCCATTCACCATATAAACGTATAACTACAAAAAAAAAGTATTTGCCATCCTTATGTATTGGTTTACAACCACTTTAACACAACTAGAGAAGCTAATGACCCCCTGCTTTGAAAGTGCTGCTAGAACAGAAGTATGGTTCAGTGCAGCTTTCTGAGAAAATGAAAAACACAAGGCTTTTAGCAGGTATCGAAGGCAAATGCATATAACAGGTTTGATGCAGCTGAACAACACAGATTTTATACACAACTCTGAATTCGTAGGTAAAAACACCTATTCCACAAAGCATTGTTGTTGGTACTTCACCTTAAGAAAGAAAAAAGTGTGGTTCTTTGAAAGGGCAGAAAGGTTACAGTTATCTAATTTCACAGAGGAAAATCAAAACCAGGGGAAGAAAGAGCCCTTTTCAATCATTTTGGCTCGTCCTCCATCTGTTCTGGATTACTTCCTTACTACTCATTTTCTAATAGTTTGCCTGATCACATGAAGCACTTAACTAAGACAACATAAGAAAGAAGGTCCCTAAGCTAAAGAGCACCCCAGCAGGCACGCTGTTAGCCTAAATCTGGATCTCCCACAGCCAACACAAGTTAAACTTTGAGGCCTCGTACCTCTTGAAATCACCTCTACAGGCAATGGGTATCTCGCCTGCAGAGAGAGGTAGATACCATCTGCAAATGAAAGCCATGAAATGTCATCACTAAATCAACTGCTCATCACTGTTAAAATGGCTAGATGACATGATTTACAACAAGTAGAACAAGTCTTAAGCTGTCCAGAAAGATACAGTGACTTCAGAACTTCATACAGCAAATTAAAGTTGTAGCTCTGAAACCTTAACATATTTCGCTTAGATTCCAGCTTTAAAAATAGAACAGTATTATTTCCATGACTGATTTTTCTTTAAATAAATGCAAATGATGTATCTAGTGAAGGCCAGAACATCATGTTCTGAGACTTTGTGCAATTAACATGTTGACACATGATCTCTTGTTTATCAGCCACTTGGAATTATTTTGTATTTGCTCCTCAGAACTTTTGCATCGTGCATCTGCTCCTGTATTTACTATAGATTCATCCTTGTCATCGGAGGACCCAAGCACACCAAAACCAATCTCCTGTATCAGAGAGCGGCATAAGCCATCCTGCTTTCAGTGAACGATGACATTCTCAAAAAGACAAGCATCCCACCGGGCCCAAAGCCCTACAGCGACCCCGGGTTAGGGATGTTTGCCACCAGTATTAACAACTGATACAAGAGTTTGCACATCCTATTGAAATCACTGACTGGGATCTCGGTCAACACAGCTCCTACTTCTGCTTTGGGTATTTAAACAAATCTTTGGGAGAATCTTATCTTCTACAACAGACAAGACGGCAAAACCTCCAAGGCACCTTTTCATTTAGGAATGACTTTCATTGATTTTAGTGAAACATTCACAACCAAACACAAGCGCTTCTACTCAAGCCTTCATTATGGCTGAAATTAAGTTCTACTACCAACTACTTTCTACAGATTATCATTTTCTACTGGAAACTACAGGATTAATTATTCATGTTATTAAATTTTTACATCTATTAATTTATAGTGAAAGAGAGAAAAATACGTTTCTTAAATCTCCTACTATGTAATCTGAAACAACCTCACTGCTATTTGCATCCATTAGCTCATTTCCCAGGTCCAACTGCAAATGGAAGAAGCAACAATTACCAGCAAAAGTTACATTTCTTCTGCCTGCTAACCCTTTGGCACCAAACAGAGGAGACTTGTAAAATGGGAGAGCATTTACAAAAAGACACACAAGAAAGCTGAGCGAGGCAAATGTACCTTCCAGCTTTAAATGCTATTTTAGCACCTCACATAACCCCAGGCTGAGGAGTATTAGTAACCCTCCGGCCTGGGTAGGTAAAAAGCCACCAGAACTCACTTTGCACCTCAGAAATTTAGAGGACGTGTTTTCTGTAGGCGACTCATCCTGTAAGGGACACCTACACAGCTGCCCCCGGCCTTTATCCTCCCCTCTGCAGCCCACTAAGGTGGAAACAGTTCTGATGTCACCCACGGTTAGGCGCAAGATCACCAAATCGATAGCGATCAGGAAAGGAGGCTTGTGAAGAACAGCTTTTAAGCTACTGGCCTCAGCGATCAGAAATAAATACAGAAACAATCACAAAGGGTGTTTTTTTTTGTTTCCCTCTTTTAAAAAAAAAATAAAAATCTTTCCTTCGTGAGAGATCACAAAGAAAGTTTGTATTTTCCAGATTAGGCAGCTCACTAAGAACTCCACCAGCTAAAAAGCCCACTTAATGTCTCCACTGAACCCAGCTCACCTTCAGAGTGCCTTAAAGGCAAATTTTTGCATTTTACCACTCAATTCTGCAATGCTGCATGAGAAAGCAAATTATGCTTAGGACAAATTAGAAGATATTAACTGATTATTACTCTCTCTCAGTGCCTAACTTGACTGTATTTATCCCTAAAGGCAGTAAAATTAGGGGCCCCTCATATGCGGCTACCGAGATCTAAAATTTGCTTATATTCAAGTGAAAAAAAAAACACCAAAAAACAAAACACAAAACAAAACTAAAAGATTTTTTTTCCTAGTGCTTCCATCTGGCCGTCTCTCTACTAACCTGAATTTAGCGGCGTAAGCGTTAATTAAGGGGTATAACAAACACACCAATTAGGTCTAGTTAGATAATACCGTGTTTGCTGGACCGGAGCTCCAGCATCGGTGCTGCTGGGGAAG
>NW_009698306.1:0-5452 GCF_000703405.1 Apaloderma vittatum
CTGCGGGGTCACCGGGGCGGTGGTCAGGCTGCGGGGGAACGCGCGCTCCTCGGAGTAAATTCAACCTGCCTGAATACGGGGAAGGACCGGGAATTGCCGCTGCCTTTCCTCGTGAATAACTGGAGACGGGCTTGGACAAGGCAGCTCAGTGCAGGTGGGGCTCCTCCACTGCTCTTCTTGCCCCTCGCCAAGCGGGTGCAGATCCTGGCACCATTATCAGGAAAAATGGCTCCTTTTTCCTTGTAGTTTTCTGCTGAATTTCTGCTGGCTTAATGATCTAAATAAACTTCCTGAGCGGACAACTCAGTGCATGGAAGAAGAAAAGAGCGAGCGTTTTTTCCTCAAGAAAAAAGCCCTTAGATCTTGTTGTCTAGTGATGCCCTGTGTCTCTTCTGAGACGCGTGAAACTTTTTTTTTTTTTGCCTAACGTACACAAGTATTAATCATAAGAAGAATATAAAATTCGCATTAAATGTTGATGTAGGCAATACAGAGAAAGGAAAACCTAAGATTGATGCATGGGAGATAATACAGGGTTTTTTCTCTCATGCACATCTGACTGTGTGTATGCAGATGAAAATACAGGAGCTCTCTGGATCTCTTAGTACTGGATAGGATTGCAGTTACAAATGTTTTGATGTTAATTGTCCTTACTTTCTTCCCAACATACTTCTTTCCAGACCATAAAAAATTTGCTGGGAATTAGTCATAAGGTCTTTCATGATAAAATGGCTTTTGCTTTTGTTCTTATCTGCATTTTTGAGAGTGGTATTAGACAAGTCACTTTTGGTAACTACTAAGGTAATACAGGTGGCTGAGCATGTGCTGTCATGTTAATTCAGGGCCAGAAATCTATGGCCTCTCTTACTTGAAGTATTAAACAGTATAACTGACTAACAACCTCACATGTATCTGGTTTAATGGTTTTGTTTATAGAAGTATTTCTAAAATGATAGTGTTCATTGAGGGACTCTTACATCCTTGTACTTTTATTTGTAGATGTCGGGCCATCACCATGTCGATAGGTCCACGCAGGAGGGAAGTGATGAAGATCCCGAGGATGTAGTTGATGCAAGACCAGATAGAAGTAGCAGATTCTCACTTTTTGGAAAGTAAGTTTTGTTCCTGTTACTGTTGTATCAGCTTCCATTCTAATGAGATTTTGTTGTACAGTTTGGCATGTCCACAATGTTATAGATGGTCTGGATAGGGACATGGTTTGTGTTATGTAGGTTTAATATATCCGATCTGTACCTTAGAGTATCTCTCTATACTATCTCCCAATAGGGAGACCTATAGTATTGCACATAAGCTTTATTTGGTAGTCAAGAGACCGCTAAGTTCATTTAGCATCAATTATAGTCCCTCATCTTAAACATTGCCCTTTGGTGGAGCAGGGAATTAAATACGCCATTAATTATCTATTTTACTGCATTCAGCTCAGCTAATCTCCTGCATCATTGGAATCCCCTGCTGACTATTTAAGTTAGTTTAAAGCCTGAATGTGCCATCTAGGTTGTAGCACAAAGAAGCCTCACTGAGTCTAGAGATGTAACCCATTACAGAATAAATTAAAAGCCTTTCATTTTAAAACATAGTAGTCTCCCTGAAGCATAAGCTTGCTTTCATTAAAGGTGTAGGAAGCAAGAGCTATGTAGGTCTTGTCTGTCCTCCTGAAAATACTAGCTAAGTGTGATAGAAAATGCAAAAGGTGAAAAATGAACTTGCAAAATTTACAAATACTACTGAGTGTCAGCAAATGACTGCTTCACATTGTGAACTTCATAGATTTAGAGGGATTTTATTAGAGGTGTTTATTACAGACTATTATGTTTACAGAGAAGTTTTGATTTTTGTATTTTATAATTGGACATTCACATTCAGGTGAACAGTACTGTTCAGAGAGCGTACATGGAGAATATAATTTTATTTTTGCTGCTTATTATTTGATTCTAATGGGGGTAACAAATCTGTGAGAGAAGTGAATATGCTTTAGTCTCAGGAGACTTTTGATGTGCTGTTAAGCAAATCACTTTACTTTCTCTGTCTCATTTTATCATTCCTCAAATATGTTTTATGATGTGTATGTCTATTATTAATTTTAACATGTCATGCAAAATAGACAATGTAGCATTTGTTTCTACATCTTGCCAAGCCTTTTTCAAATGTTTCTTTTAAGCTTTATAAAGTATGTGTTTTAATATCTGAATTGGTCTTCTAAGAGGTGATATGCTAATACTTTTATTAAATTATGCAGCTCAATCATTCCTGAAGGAAAGGAAATAATCAGCATTTCTATCACTTTTTTTTCCTTTAAGAAATTTTTCGAATAATTTGGCTGTGGATCAGTTTGAGGCATTCATCTTTTGGCAACTCCTTGAAGATACAATTTGAAACATTTTTCTTCAGAAGTAAAATAGTGCTTAGATTAAATATGAAGTAATCGAGAAGATTCAACATAGATTTTTTAATAACTGTAAAAGAAGATATCTTGAAAGCTTTAGATTGACTACAATTTTACGATCCATTGTTTTGTTTTAGCAGTCAAGTTTTTACCAGCTGTGCAGTACTTTCAGTGAAATTCTATGTTGTATTTCATTTGCTATTGCTTAAAATAGATAAGTGCAATAGGAGAACAAGTAACTTGTATTGTTAAATAAGCACATTAATTTTAATTTAAAAGAACAGAGCAGTGATAAACTCAATTCAAAGCCATACTGAAAGACCCGCTGTTTCCAGTAGCTTCACAGCTTCAATTAACCATTCCTTGGCTGTGACCAGAGATTTATCTATCAAGGGCAGTAAGCAGAAATAGGTGAAAATCTTATATGTTACGGTGTTTCTCTCTGAGAAGCCTGTGAGCCTTCTTTACCGTGGAAGTGACTCGGAACAAGCCACGGACTGGGCGAGTTTTTCTGTCTGCATCACAGTTTAGGAGAATTATGTTCTACATATCTCATGCCTAGCCATGATGATGATCTCATTTTCTTTGAGAAAATGGTAATACTAAGCTAATGTTGGTGGGGAAAAGCTGACGGGGCAAAGATTTGAAAAAAATGGTTTTGACCTAGCATCTGCCGGTGGAAGTGTTGGTGTTTGGTGTAGGGCTTTTCTAGCCACTAGGTGGCACGAAGGTATCAGTTTTGTTCACTGCAAAAAATGTAGACGAAAGTTAGGGAGCGTTGAGCAAAAAGTTGTTTCAGAAAGCAGAAATAGCAGGATACAGTATGGCAGGCTGCAAACAGTGACATTTTAAAAAGTGGTTAAATGAAGATTGAGCAGTGGATTTAAAACGTGTATTTTAATTCTTTCAGTGATAGAAACTGATGGAATTTTTCCCATAGAAATTTTTCTTTTCTATGCTGTATGTGTTCCTGTGACACTTCTAAGGCTTTTAAAACAGTCTCACTGCTCCACAGGAGGATCTAATATCTTCACTTGGTATCTTTTGTCTTTTATTGGTGAATTCTGTAAGGAGATTGATAGCAGCAAACCTACTTTAGCATCCAGGAAACGTAATGTAACATGAAACGGAATAAAATTGTGGTTCCACTGGATTAAAAAAAGTTACATTGTCTCATACTCCTAATGAATTTTTTAAATTATTTTATTTTAAAAGCTGCATCTGAAAATTCCTAAAGCTTGGTAGACTCGCACGTGCACTGTCAATAATCATGACTGCTTCAGTGAAGAAAGGTAATGAAGTGGTTGTTAGTAGTACCTAGGTGTAAGTTTTAATTTAATTGTATAAAATCATTTGCCCTCTGATTACTTTTATCTACTCCAACCCTACTCTCTTGTTTTACAGTCAACATTCCCCTTCTCGTCTGGAAACAGAAAACATAATTTAAATATATATGTAAGGACTCCTACAAATACCTAGTTACAATAGAAACTGTGTGATTCTATAGTGTCCTTAATGCAGAAATATGAAATAAATGGGAAGACAATCCCACTGAAGAATTTGAGACTTGTGGGGTGCACTGACGTGTAGTCATCAAGAGTACTTCAGCTGTTTAACGCTGCAAACCCAAAATATCTCTAAGGTATTTCTGCCAAGTCAGGCCACTATAAAGTTTGAGACTCTTCATTTTAATTAATTTGAAAGTTTTCTGGAAATATCACTGTGTGCCTTGCCTTTTATAGTTCAATAGTTATGATAGTTACAAAGTTATCTACCAGGTTTGTAAACTAGTAATTAGATCAAAAAGATTCATGGATATATGGGTTTTCTTTTCGTTTGTACGGTGTTTATTTGGGTTACAGAGCATCAAAGTGGGAAAGCATAAATATTACCAAAGCTATATTTTGCCTTGATAACCCTTGTCTCGGTGTAGCCCTGTTTCTTAAAATAAATACCCATCTCCTTCAAAGAATAAATATTCATATTGAGATTCGGCTTCAGCTGAACCTCAGGTTTGGGGCTGTAAAAGGTATGGAAGGTTGTCTTTGTATTAGCTTTGCTCATTTGTTGTTCTATTTTTGGGGAGCTATTTTCCATCCACTTTTGTGTAGCAACAGCTTGGTTTTGCTTGGTTTGTAAGAAGCTGTTTTGCAGGTAGGTCTTTATGAAGATCAATTTCATGCTGATGCAGATGCCTACGTTTTCCAGAGTAGCCCATTATGTATTTTCTCAGCCATTTGAAAACACTGGACCTGATCTGTAGTGGGTTGACCCTGGCTGGTTGCCAGGTGCCCCCCAAAGCTGTTCTATCACCCTCCCTTCTCGGCTAGATGGGGCATGGAAAATACAGCAAAAGGCTTGTGGGTCGAGATAAGGATGGGGAGATCACTTGGCAATTACTGTCATGGGCGAAGCAGACTTGACTTGGTGAAATTAATTTAATTTACTACCAATGAAATCAGAGTAGGCTGATGAGAAATAAAACCAAATCTTAAAACCCTTTCCTCCCAGGCTTCACTCCCAATTTTCTTTGCCTTCTGCCCCCAGGTGGCATAGGGAATGGGGGTTGTGGTCAGTTCATCACATATTGTCTCTGCTGCGGTTCTGCTGCTCCTTCCTCCTCAGAGAAGGACTCCTCACACTTTTCCCTTGCTCCAGCGTGGGGTCCCTCCCACAGGACACCATCTTCCATGACCTGCCCCAGCGTCAGTCCATGGGGTGCAGTCCTTCTGAAGAAGACTGCTCCAGTGTGGTCACCTGCAGGGTCAACAAATCCTGCAAGCAAACCTGTTTCAGGGTGGGCTTCTCTCTTCACGGGTCCACAGGTCCTGCCAGAAGCCTGCTCCAGCACAGGCTCTCCACAGGGTCACAGCCTCCTCTGGGCATCTGGCTGCTCCAGCATGGGGTCCTCCATGGGCTGCAGGGGGATATCTGCTCCAGCATTACCCACCATGGGCTGCAGGGGGATATCTGCTCCAGCATTACCCTCCATGGGCTGCAGGGGGATATCTGCTCCAGCGTTACCCTCCATGGGCTGCAGGGGGATAG